>NC_058337.1:58142973-58446003 GCF_905475395.1 Chrysoperla carnea | reverse complement strand
GAAACACAAAGTTTTTAAGGTAAATTGAAGGAAAAATTGTATCAATGAAGAAAATAGTTCAACATCTAGGCTAATAAGAATAAGCGTAGATAATAAAAAGGTTGCAATTGAAATGTGATTTAATGTTTCGTACCCGAAAAAACTAAAAAATTGGCGATGATATTCAAAATCAACTCAATTTTGAAAAAGCTTTCAGAAAAAAGGTACTTCTAGGAGAGAGTTCTTAGATGTGTATGAAGTGCGAGTTTAGGATTCCGTATTGGAAATTTGTCGGAGATTTTTAAATTTTGTAGATTTCACTTGATTATATAAACCAAAATCAAAATGACAAAAAAATTCACGGAAAAGAAGTCTGATAATAAATTAGAGTTAACATTTCCTACAACTCCGCTTCTTACAAAATTGTAAGTTTATCTAATATTAGTCAAGAAAGTTTTTTTAATTTAAAAACGATAATTAACGAGGCCTTGAACGTTAACGGTGTATCTGAAATCATGAGAAAGTTAAACCTACATTATTATTACAAAATTATTTTTTATTCTGTTACATACTGTAATAATGAATTATATAAAGCATGTTTATATCTATATAACACTACACAAAGTTATATAATATGTTGCATACATAATATTCAGTCACAAAATATAATTATTATGGTACAAAACTATTACTACTAGACGAACTTCTAACAACAAAACAGGGCTGCTCTAACAGTATGCAGATCTATCCTAGCTACTAGCCTAGCTAGCACTCACTGTTCACTCACTACATATTCAAGTTATTTAGCAGCTTTTCCCATAATGTATGATCATTGTCAAATGCGTTAAAATGTGATACATGTACATATATACTAAACAAGTGTTTCAGAATAGGTAATCCGAGTTTGAAACAGTTGTTGGTTAAAATAAACAAGGTTATTTGAGGACATTTTTGACAACAATTTAACAGTATATCCATGATGAATATGTCTGTAGCAATTTCGATCATTTCTGCAGCGTAAATTATCTTAAATGGGTATTTTCGGCATTCATTGAAATAAATTAAGGATAATTAAATAAATAAGGATAATTTAAATAAGTTTCGCCGCTATTAAAAAGTTTCCATCCATGGAAAATTTTTGAATATTCCACCTTATTAATTTTTATCCAATTTCCCAGATACACACTCTGGCTAGATATATTTCAGTTGCGAAAAAATTTTAGAACCACAAGTTATTACCAAACCCATAAGAAAATTATTTATAATAATTATATCCCCTCATTAAATCGAAAGCCACTCCAAAAATATTTGTAAAACTGGCTTATCCTGTATGTATACCTTTTATTAATGAGATGACCATCCATTCCATTAGACTATTTGAATTGCAGCGTTCTTAGTTGCCGAAGTCAATAAAACATCCATGGCATAGATAATCGTTGCAACCGTTCGGTAATCTTTAGTTGCGCGATGAAAGATTTGCTCACGTATTCTGAACATGCGTCAAATATTTCGCCAAATAAACATGAATGATGTTTGAGAGTGAAAAATAGAAGAGCAAAAAAAATTTAATTCATTTTAATTAATTTTACTATATTTATATCACAATAAATATATAATATCACAGTTTTTTGTTAATTTACTGAGTACGACTTATATTTAAAGAACGAAAGTACAAGAACAGGCCCGAAAATTTCCCAAGTTAATATTTTTAGCTTACGCCTTTACTCTCTTGATGAGAGAAATTCTCCCAATATCTGAAGGAATCACAAAAAATTATATATTTAAAAACTGTAGATAGGATGAAAAAATCTGAAAAATTCATAATAAGAAAATTGATAAAAATATATAGATAGAAAAAATTTCCACCACATATACCATTTGAAAAATAAGTTATTTATGTTTTAAATCGAGCGTTATCAAAATGCTCATAGCGCGAGTGCTGACGGATTAAAATATCAATTCGTTGTAAATTTGTATACCATGCATATATGCAAGGTATACTAAGTTTAGTCCCAAGTTTGTAACGCTTCAAAATATTGATGCTATGAACAAAATTTTGGTATAGGTGTTCATAAAATCACCTAATTAGTCCATTAGTTCCGGTTGTCCGTCCGTCCGTCCGTCCGTCTGTGGGCACGATAACTCAAAAACGAAAAAAGATATCCAGCTGAAATTTTTACAGCGTACTCAGAACGTAAAAAGTGAGGTCGAGTTCGTAAATGAGCAACATAGGTCAATTGGGTCTTGACCTATGGGTCCGTAGGACCCATCTTGTAAACCGTTAGAGAAGGAACAAAAGTTTAAATGTAAAAAATGTTCCTTATCAAATAATAAACTAAATGTTCCTTATCAAATAATAAAAAAATAATAATAAATAAACAACTTTTGTTTGAAACATTTTTTCGTAAGCATCACTGTTTACCCGTTAGGACGCAAATTAGGCGTAAATTGTATAGTATATATTATATAAATTGTATATGTATGTGCAATGTGATAGAATAATCAACACTATTTTTGCATGGTATTTCAACAATTTACTTAGTCAATTGTTTGTTTTCACTTGTTCGTTTTAATTTTCAAAATATGAGACGAATAGAACATTTGGCCACATGACCCCAAGTTTATGGAAAATTTACCTCGCTTGGTACGATTCAAGATAAAACAATTCTATTGAAAATGACAAACACAAACTGCAGCATCCTATAAAATAATTTTAAACTATACAGAGTAACACATGATATTTTGTCTGGCATATATCAAAAACATATCTGCACTTCCACTTTATACATCTTCTATCATTTACTGACTGCATTTCGTTGTATGCAAATTATATGAAATATTTAAATTATTTTTTAATGCATGTTATCATATACATACATGCTAATCCAAACATGGAGACATATTTTTGTAATTTATCATTATTGTTTATGAAATTTATGTAATTCGGTTAATGTATCCATTTCCAGCTTCAATTTGTGTGAATAAAATACTAAATTATTTGCATATAAAAGTAAGAGGTTCCAGTGGTTAGTTATATTTAACTTTTTTCGACTTTCAACATCTTTTAAATTATTTTATAAATTTTCGACGTGATATAAACTTTTAGAATAATTTATTAATTGACATTACGTTATAAAATATTGAATTTAAAACAATATTCTCGAAAACATGATTTCCCGAGTATTATTATATTGTTTTATCTCATTTTTCTATAAAAAAAACTTTTAGCAAAAAGAAAATCGCCTTCAAAAGAAAAATTTTTCTAAAACAAATTAATATGCATTAAAAATTAAAAAAATAACGAAAATATAATGTATTGAAAATATTTGTTATTTTTGGAGTCGGTGTCAGCCAAGGAAACAACTCCAGTTTGTTACATTAGCTTGGCTGACATCGATTCCAAAAATAACAATAATTTTTTAGCGCATATTAATTTGTGTATATAACGCAAATTTAAGACTTTTATGGTTTTCTCATGAATGCCGTTGTCAGAACTGGACCAAAATGAGACCACACGGGATGCACCAGCTTTCAAACAGATAAAGAATCATCAAAATCGGTTTACCCAGACGAAAGTTCTGAGGTAACACACATAGAAAATACAGTCGAATTAATAACCTCCTCTTTTTTTGTTTGATGTCGGTTAAAAATTGTATGGATACGTTTTTTTGCTGGAAATATGAACACACATTTTATTTTGAGTTTCTTAAATCAACTTTTGAAAAAAAAAAATTTGAAGTAAATTAGAAAGTGTTTTTATCTACGGGACTAAAGCTTGCGTAGTTACATTACAAAATTGTCGATAAAAACCCAAAACAATTATTTTTACCGTCACTTTCTCCTCTACCTCATACTATGCATACTTTATTTAAATAGAAAAAGCTGATAATCACGCTTGGTTATATTTTCATTAATGAAAGTAGTACTTTATTTAAATAGAGAAAAATATTAGAATCATTTAAATTAAGCAATGAAATTGAAAACTAAATCTTGATTTCCATTTATCATTATTGATAAAGTCAAGAATGTTCGAAATTTTTCATGAACTAGTAAGTATCGATGCTAAATTTAAATGGTTCTAATGCTTTTCTTTATTTAAATAAAGTAGACATAGTATAAGGGAATAGGGAAAGTACCGGGAAAATAAAAAGTAATAGGGAAAGAAGCTAGTAAATTAATAATACACAAAATTCGGTTTTCTTACAATCACGATTTAAAGAATATTAAACTTGATTCTAAATAAAACTGGAAGTCTTTAATGTTATTTTGAAATACCGAAAGTTTGGTATGTAATAGTATAATTTCCTTCAGCAGCTTTCACGTAGATTTAAATTATTGTCCGAAAGGTAAACTTTTAATTGTGTCTATAAAAATATGACTTTTTCCATTAAGAATATTCATTTAAGTTGAATTTAAGCTGAACTCTATGGTTTCTCTGCTAGTTTAGTTTGAAGTCGACTTAAATGAAACGTCTTGATGAAGAAACCTATATTTATTAAACAATATATATTGAACTAAAACTAACCTGCCTTTATTTTTATAGATGATTAGAAACGTACCATTCAGACCATGCCTAGACTACAGTGAAAGAGCTCTTGTATGTCTAGGGTCATCAATTTTCCTTGAGAAACAATTGATGGCTAATAAGAAAAGTTATTCCTCATAAAGTTATTGATGTTTATTTAATAGTACAGAGAATATTGAACAAACTATTGTTTTATCGAAATTAATAGCCAATTTTATTGTGCTTCGTCGATTCAAATATTGAAAATTACTCTGTACAATAAATTATGCTATTTGTAAATCAATTTGTCTACAAAGTTTTGTGAAACAAATAAAAGTGTAATTATATTATCAATTATGTAGGGTATTCAATTTCAACTATAACCAATAATAGACATATGTTTTTAGGAAAAATTATATGACTAGGAAAGTTTTACAGGGTGCCACTGTGAAATCATTTTCCAGAATATATTAGAAAGTGAAAATAAATTAGAATGAGGAATGTGTTATAAAAATTATTAAAATAATAAAATATTGAGTGTCTCTTATGATTTTGTAGAATATTGAATGCAATATCGAACAGAATACGATCAGCTGATTTAGAAACAGTAAAAATGGAATTTAAAGTTGTTTTAATGTATTCCAAAGTGTTAAAAATTATTTGGAAATCTATTTTATGCTACTTAAAGCATGCTTGCTTGATTGGTAATCTAGAAAACTTTGAGGATACACTAGCTTAACTCGTTTTTGGATTATTTTTCACTAATTGTATTTTTCACATTATGAAAAACTTGGACATTAAAAAGGAACACCCTCTCACGGGTGACATCGTGAATTTATTTTTTCTGGCGATAATATTTTTTTGAATTTGTGATATAAAAACTTTAACTACGATTATTGAACTTGTATTTCGTTGGATATTGAGTTTTCTCCGGTAAATTTGAATTTATACTGAACAGAAATTTCTGAATTTCTGAATGAAAAGAAAAGTAAGCATTACTTTACAATATTTTCCGAATTTTTAATCTACGTTTTAATAACTTCCGTTTTATACCGCACATAGGTTTATACCGCACATAAATGCTACACACACAATTTTTTTCAACTGGATTTTACTTTATAAAAATTAATGATATATCTGCGTGATATCAGTTGCTGGCTACTGCTAAACTTCGTTAATAATCTTCAATAGTTAAGAGTACTACATTATAAGGCAAAATACTATTCCATTTGATTTTTTAAATTAAGTTTCGATGTCTTGTGATGAAAACATGAGAGTTTTTCCTTTTTCCCAGGAGTTTATTTTTTTAATATACACTCCTGGAATCTGTAACTCTCGTATTAATGTTATATATATTAGCAATCTCGGAAACGGCTCCAACGATTTTCATAAAAATTAGTATGCAAGCAACTTTTGAGGCGAAAAATCGATCTAGCTAGGTTTCATTTTTATAAAATGTCGTTTTATCCGGGTTTTTAGGAAAAACTGAAACGTTGACTACAAAGTATGACTGTTCCTGACACCTATTGGCGACCAAATAATGTACATTCCCGAGACATTCAAAATGGTATTTGTGTAGGGACATTTTAAATGGTTCTCATGTCAAGGATAAAATTTGTGCTTTTTTAACTCCAAATACCGAGTAAACCTCGATCATCCAGGAACTAATTTACTAATGTGGTAACAAATTTTTATGGTAAAAAAATAACAAGCTGCAAAAGTACCTATTTCTGGAGTTATACGTAGCCAAAAAGAACGAACTTTTGATTAAGCGATTAGGGAAAATCGATAAATTTAACGTGTACAAATATGTGTGTACATAAATCACATGCTTTGTGTGTAAAAAACAAAGAACCATGGAATGAGTAAGACAACATGGGGTACACAAAATAGAATAAAACCAAAAGGAAACGACCAACTAACTGACTAAACTCAACACCACGAGCATACGAACGACATCGACATCGAACAACGCCAAGTCTTTATAAAGATAACGATGAAGGTTGGTACTATATTGACTACTGACTGGGTTTGGTTAGCTATGTGAGTGTTATGTGTACATGTAAAACTATGATGACGCTGTTGCTTTTACTCTGTATGTCATCGTCATCGTCATCTCAGCACTAAACTAGGTATATTATTAGTATAGTGTTGTAATGTTAGTGTATATAGATAGACACAAAAGACTCTGATTGAGTGGCACAGATTGTGAAAACAAAAGACTTGGGTACATTATTTTGGTATGTACCATATGTAAACTTAATTATTGTTTTAGGGTAGGGTATGTATGGTAGCTTTATATGTTGAAAAATATCTCTATGAACTAATATAGATTGCCAATCTGCATTTTTAGATAAATCGACCTGCTGGAAGTAAAACTATTGCAGAACCACTAATTTGTTTGGTAGTACAAACGCTTCTCAACGGATAATTCTGTATCATTGGCTTGGTATTTATAATATGTTTCAACGGAAATATCCATTCTAACTCATTTTCGCTTGATGTATGTATGTATAGAATCGCACCAGTTAAAACATTAAAATGTTTGATTTCAAGAATAATCCTAATCCAAAGATGATAACTGTCTTCTGGTTTTTGCTTACCCATTATTATAATACTAGTAATACTTTACTACATGAGCGTAATAAAAATATTTAACCTAACACATAATCACGCCAGATTAGCTATGTAACTGGTGACAAGTTGATGAGTAGCTTCGTCTACGAAATCAAGTTCCCTTTTTTATGTAATAAATAGAGGTTGGAGGTAATTTTATTATTCAATTATATGCCAATACAGTTTGCTCCTATTGTAGATAGAGCATCATTTTTTATTTTGTCAAATACAAAATAATACAGCAGGACATCCATAATAGGGGATCGGACTAAATTTTTCTTGTCACTTCAGATAAAGAATTCTCACTTTACTAATAGAAAAGTGAGTTGGTTTTTAAAAATATTAACTAGTATGCAAGATATGAAAGGTTAAAATTCCTAATTAAACAAAGAAGAAGATACCCGCTAGTGACGTCATACGTGGGTATCGCCATAAAGATCACATAAAAAAACTTTGTTTTCCAAAAGGAGATGGACAACCTTTAATGCAATCTTTGATTGCTAATAACTACTTCGTTTTTTAATCAATTTTTTTAATTTCACTTTCAAATTTGGTCATGATATCAAATCTAGTTTTACATTCTTATTGGTAATATGGAAAATTTGACATCATGATTATCCCCTATTGTTGTTTTTACTACAATAACCCATAAGGTAGTCAGAGACTAGAGACTGAAGTATGAGCAATGAACAATGTAAGCAAATGTGGGACCTGTAAGGAACTAGGCTACAAGGTAGCGAGTCTCCTTCATTGTAATTTCAGTTAACGGTTAACAAAAATAGAATGTTTTTGTTTTTGAACTTACAGCAAGAATTAATTAACGCCCTCTATAGTGATAATATTTTATTAGATCACCAAGTGAAGAAATTATATTAGGTAGTTTACAACTACATATGCTACTTATTCATATTGTCTGTGGTACTATCTAGTTTACTATCTAGGAAAACATGTTGATGATTCCTTCAGACATATATGTTGATGATTCCTTCAGACATACGGGTAGAGATATTACTCTTATGTAACAAACTTGCATTTTTAATTATATAACTAAGCCATTGCTTGTAAGAGAAACCCGAAAAGAAAACAGAATGGTTTTTTATTGATTCTGGTTCTATTTCTCTTGCTTCTATATTTTATTTACACTATCAAACGTAAATAAATAGTGTTTAACAACGCTGGCAGTGAAAATTAATCGGCCATATATTCTGATAATATAGAGGTTCAGCTGCCATATAAAGCGATTATTTATGACGCAATATTACAGCTGAAATTTAGATACACATAATCCAAGTCAAATTTTGATTCTTTGATAATGATTTAAAACGGACGTTTTTACATCCAGGTACGTAGCCATTTTAACTAATCAATGAGTAAAATCGAACCTGTCCAGGCATAGATGCACCCTCATAATCAAGTTTATCAATATGAGCGAGACCATAATATTGTTGGAATAACTACTCATGCAAACTGAATTCTTTTTTGGATCAGATATTGATAATTATACACCTGATATGACGCAAAGTTTATTATCAAAATCAATTTGAAATTTGTGTTCTATCTATCCACATTCAACATTAATTTATAACAGACTAGTTTGGTACCCGCCCGCTTCACTGGGCTTAAAAGTAAAAACCACCGCTTTATAGCCTTCACCTCTATTGATCTCACTTATCCCCCTTCCAAAACACTTGAAGGCATTGTTTTATGCAGGTATAAAAGGTATGCACAGATTCGATTTTTTAAATTGTAAAATAGTCATAATTGATTGAGAATACCAGAAAAGGTGACGATGATTTCTTTGACATTTAATGTTTTAATCTTTTACAGAAATTTTTAATGTATGGTTCAAAATGATGATCATTTTTCTCTATCTGTGATCATTATTTTGAACCATAAGTTAAAGATTTCTGTAAAAATTGAATATAATTAAATAATTTTTTAATTTTTTTTTAAATATCTTTATCTTTCTAATTTATAGCTCATGTGTTATTCTGATGTATGAGCTATATTGCTGTACAGATTCATTAAGAACTATTCGTTATTTTTGGCGGGAAAGCGTAACAAGCAAACAAACATCCTTACTTTCACACTTACAATAAATAGAGATCAATATTCATCTGTTAAATCTTTGCAATCAATTTTTAGTAGACTAAATTACAACTTTAAATGACTGAATAACTGCAAAATTAAAAATCAAAACTTTTTTTGTATACAAAATTCTATGTTCAAATTTGTTTTGAAAGAACAATAAACTTTAAATACCTATGTGAAGCTAATTTTATAAATATTTAAATTTGCCACATTCGACACAGGATCACACGTAATTCAGACATATAATCATTTTTCAATCAGAATGACACATTTAAAAATTTAAACTGCATTTAAAAATTTAAACAAGTACAATAAAATTATGTTTTTTCACGATTCAATAAATAAAAATAAAATAAAATTTAGTATGTGTGAAGTGCACAGATTTGTCAACTAGTATATTTACTACAAATTTATGTTATAAAAAAACAATGAAATAACTGTATTTATATACTTGGTGTTCCAAAATTTTCTCCATAGTCATTAAATTCCTCATGATTCATGAAGAACTTTCCTTTAGCATCAGTTGAAAGTTTTGTTAAATATTTGCAAGTTTTGATTTTGCAAATATTAGATTCAATTAGTAGAAATAATGTCAAGATTTAAAAGCTTTGAAATTTCTTTACGAATATAGTTTCAATATAATTTTGTATCGTTTAATCTTTAGCGATTGATGAGAATTCCTGTGTGTATTTTTTTTATACAGACGATAGCAAAATTTATTTTGAAATTTATTTATAAATTATTCATTTTTTATATTTAATAAGATACATTTTCCCATTCTTTTTTCCGATAATATTTGAGCACTCTATACACTGATGTAATTCTTGTCTTATCGCCAAAAAAGTTGTACAACAAATAATAACTATAATTCTAGCATATAACAATTGTGAAAATTGTGCAAATTCATCAATTTTAACTTACATTATGTTTGCAACATGAGAAAATAAAAATAACAAACTACGAGATAAGAAAAACATAAATAGAATAGAAAATACTTGTTTGTCATTACTGAGTTTTTGTTATGTTGAGTAGTGGTCAGAAACGTACTATGATGCATGCATGCTAGAAATTATTTATACATTTTTTTAATTCATGAAACTCCATGAGACCTCGCAACATTTTATATATCAATAGACAAGTGTCTAGGCCGAAAAATGAGTGAAGACATCCTCCATGCCGCACGTACTAATTGCTAGAATCCTTTCAAAAAACTTTTTTTTGTCCACTCCGATAATTTCCATTTGATTTAAATCATTTCCCCTTTATGAACGCCATTTATGTCAATACAAAACTGAAAGTGCATCGCATATTGGATAGTTGTTTAACGTATATTCTTAACTTATTCGAAAGAAACGATAATTTTGATAAACTTGATGGGCCATTTTAATCTATGCAAATGAATATCTCGCCAGAGACGCCACCGATTATAAATGACCTCAACTTGGATCGAGTTCTTCGGGTTTCTTTAATACCCAATTTAAACCCTAACGGTAAGGGGTATAACACTTAAAGTTCATAAAAAACAAATCCTCCTAAAAATCAAACATTTTTCATCTTAACCATTTTTTTGAAAATCGTCTTCTTTCGGAAGAAATGCGACTTAAAAATATGTCATCATCGCATGGAAAGAAAACAAGCTTACTACGGAAAGATGCGTTAGCCAAAAGTTGTCAAGGGCATTGGAAGACATTCGACTGTGTCCATGACTTTGACTTGCAATTATCGATAAACTTTAAGCGTATTTTCTTTCGATTAAATGCAATAATGAACAATTTTTAAGCCACATTTCTTCCGAAAGCTGATGATTTTCGAAAAAATGATCTAAATAAAAAATGTTAAATTTTTACGAGAATCAACTTTCTAATTTAAAGTGTTATTCTATCTCTTACCGTTTAGAATCTAAATTCACTATTAAAGTAACCCGGTGAACTAGGTCCAATTTGATGTTAAAATATAATGTCCCTCATCAAACTTTTGTAGATGTCATTTTCAATAGGTAACGCCTCTAGCGAGATATTCAGATGCATAGATTTAAGTGACCCAACCTATATATAGACTTCTTAATAGTCTGCCTCGCTCTAAAATAAGTAAAAATCATTTCAAAACCTTTTTCATGCTCGATTTTATGTCACAAACAAAAAACCTGTTATTTGAAAAGTAAACGTGATTAAGAATCATCGAAACATACTGTAAATGTTTTTGATTCTAAAAATTGGTGTCCAGATTATAGCCTCGACCTATTTTTTGGGCTAAAGACTAGTCTATAAGATTTTTAAAATTTTTTTTGCTAAGACAAGCTTTTGTATTCGTTACAATTCACGATACCATGGAATATTAACGGCATAGCTCCTGAAGTTGTTTTTAGATAGTAGTTTTTAAATTATATTGCAGTTTTCGCATGCGTAAAATAACTCAAATAATTTTTCTTTGAGACCGGAAGCCGTGTTATTGAAAAAATTTTCAACTATAACAGTCACTTTAGACGCTAAATGTGTGACAAATTATTTTGGCCTTCCCTTCCAGAACATCGAACCATATGGTAATACCATATGGATATATACTAATTGGGAATGATTAAACAAAAATCATATTTCATTTTTATTTTTTGTTTCTTTCATTTTTTCTAATATTATTTTAGTTTTTATTCCCGTTTTAATTGGTGTAGCTTTTATTATATCTTCGAAAAAATTTTTATTGTATTCAATAAATAGTGGTTTGATGATAAGTTTGAATTACTATTGTTCATGAATATGGTCATGAATTGTGGTTATAATTAATAACAAAAATTTCTAATAAAAACCTCATGAAAATGGACTGCAATGTACACAGTGATTTCATCATTTATGTAATAAAATTTCCTTCATTTTGAAAGCACAATTATTTATTTATCAACAAAGACAATATTGTATTATAACATAAAAAACTTTTAACAAAAAGAAAATCTTTACAAAAACAAATTAATATGCACGAAAAAGTAAAAAAATAACGATAATATGATTTAGTTAAAATTATTGTTAGTTTTGGAGTCGGTGTCAGCCAAGGAAACAACTCTGACAGAACAGTTTGTTACATTAGCTTGGCTGACACCGACTCCAAAAATAACAATAATTTTAACTAAATTATATTATCGTTATTTTTGTACTTTTTAGTGCATATTAATTTGTTTTGTAAAAGTTTTTCTTTTGAAGTCGGTTTTGTTTTTGTTAAAAGTTTTTTTTTATTTTATGATTTTTAGTGAATCTGAAGTACACTAACTAATTTGTCACTAACAAAAGAATCATCGAAATCGGTTGGCGTGATATTGAATTATGTGTCCTCTTGTGCAAACTTAATGCAAATTTAAGACTTTTATGGTTTTCTCATGGATGCCGTTGTCAGAACTGGACAAACATGAAATGGGACAACTCGGGAAGCACCAGTTTTCAAATAGATAAAGATTAATCAAAATCGGTTCATCCAGTCGAAAGTTCTGAGGTAACACACAAAAGAAAAATACAGTCGAATTGATAACCTCTTCCTTTTTTGTTTGATGTCGGTTAAAGATGATTAAAGTGACAACTGATATTAATAATAACTGCACGCAAAGAAATTACATATTTTTAATTTTTTTACATTCTAAAACAAAAGTGATATCCACTTAAAATTTTTATCGTATTACATTACTTTTTACATTAAATAATCTTTTTTTCTAATTAAAAACAAAAACTGTCTACTCTGTTTTTATTTTTATAAAAGACTTTAATATAAACTTGGGACATGACATTTCGTCCTTATCTGTGCAAATATAATACTTTAAATTTTACATACAAGACAATAATGATAACCAAAAACACCCAAATTTAATTAGTCCTTTGTTCAGATTTTTATCTACTAAAGCCTATTATTAATAAAAGAGGTTGTCTGTTATATAAACTAATAGTGCGATATACCGTTTCTATCATGTGTTTCAGGGAAAATCCTTATGTGTGTAATATTTTAGTTGGTTTTTGATGATTTATCTTGAAAAATTTCATTCATTCGGTTAGACGTTTCGGAAAAATTTGCATAGTCCAAAACAAATTTACAAGGGGTTTCTTTGTTTTAAATCAAACTTTCTTAATTCTATTTTCTTTATTAATAAATGAAAACTTCCATAGGCACGTTAGACGATTTTCGATGGGATAAAGTCTTATAGATTCGCATCAGCAATGCTACGTCATCACCATTTTCATCAGAAATATGCTGACGATGATATAACAACAGATATTACACCATAACCAAGAAAACTAAAACTTTTTCCAATCGAAAAATCTATATAATAATAGTTAAATCTGTACAATTAATTATTAACTAAGTGATTCTGATATTTTGTATAACTTCTTATAAATGGCGTTTGATATTAAATTTGAAAACCTTGATTAATTTCAATTTACAAATTATGCAATTTTAATTATTCATACTATAATTAATGAAACACAGTTATTCCAAATTTGTAACATATCATACTGACTATCTTTTTTTTTTTTTTGATTATATCTCTATACTAAAATTATCTTTAACAAAAAGCAGTTAATGTAAAAGATTTTACTGATTCTCAACTTTGATGAAGGACAGATTTTGATGAATCTCTATTTTAAAAATGTTTCTTATTATTTCATAATTTGAAAGTGGTTTATTTTATTTATATAAATTTTTTAGAGAAATACATTGAAATTTCCATTCAGTTGTTTATACCTCACTTTACCTCACAACTATAAATTATACCTCACTAGTTTGTATTCACTTCGTCAATAGATGTAAGAAAAGTCATTAAATAGAGACATGTGATAATAAGCAACGGAGTTACTCTTTCAGTTATAAAACTGCAGATAGCATACGCTAGAAAAAACTAGAAGACACAAATTTGAGAACGGTTTAAATGTGCATATTTTTAAAATTGTTCAATTTAATGCAATTTTGTGAAAAATTATTGTTCAAATTAAGGGGAAAGTAGCCCTCGTCTATGTATTTTTACATTTAAAGTAATAGCAACTTATTAATCTGGTTCATGAGACATCTTGTACCCGACGCTATTGCCATGTGCACACCATATCCTAGTGAATTTAAAATTTGATGAGGTATGTAACCATCTGTGTGCCGTGATGTTGCCTGAGTTGGTTGACTGGTGTGATGCAACTCTCTTGAACTATAATAATAATAACCGTCATATGCCTTAGTGGTAAAGACCTTGGTAATTGAATCATAGAAGTATAAAAGCATAATATCTAATGAAGTCAACATATACTACACAGTACACACTCACTACACAAGGTACAAGCACAAGCAATGAGACCTCCCTCACTCTTCAATGTTAAGTTTGTGTGTTCTGTTAAAGTTCTCGGGAACGGCAGGTAGAATTGTGGGTGGATTGTATTTTATATAGGTTGTTTCAATATTAGGATAATGGCGATAATGTTGTGACATTTTCTACCTAGTCTATGTGTGTGTTAGAATATTTGTTTTCCTTTCAAGCAATTATTTCAAGAAGCTTTTCGCTTTATGAATGGAAGTTTCTAATGGTCGTGCAAATTTTATTTACTTTAGACGCACCTCAATAGATGTGTTGTTTTGTATTCAAAGTAAATAAATGGAATTGCAATGATCCTTTAGGGCGTTTATAACTTATCACTGCAAATAGGACTGATTATAGATCATTAATAATTTTATATATTTCATACGATAATTTATAGTGCTTTCAATCTCGATAATTATGAACTATTATTATTAATCTAAAACAATATTAACAACTGAACTATCTCTCGAGGTTGTATTATAATATCTTGTCGAATAAGATTACTGCAATTTGTGAATATTATCATACTGTTAGCCATAAATATATTTAATAATGTTTGAAAACAATCATTATAGTGTGTTATCCTCCTTCGTTCATTCGAACTCCAAATTCGTTTAGTTAAGTATTTGTGGAAAAGTTTTCAATGCACAATATGTACTTTACATAAATGGTTCCTTGTATGGTTGTTAAAAGTAGAGTAGAATGGGTTGGTTCGTATATATGGTAATATTAATAAGGTAGATAGATGTTAATACAAGTTGAAGGTGTGTAGTCTCTTTAGCTTACAACAACTACCTATATCAGTTATAGTTAGTTATATATGCAGTTCATTGATGGTTGTGTAACCATAGTCATACATACACATAGGTATATAAATAGTGTAACCATAGTCATATACATTCATCCATATATGAACTTAAACTGGTAGTAGTGTAATGCTAGACTATGTTCAATTAACGTAATGAGACACGAAAATCTATGATGTCATTCAAGATCGTCAACGCGAATTGTCGTTACAATATACTTGGGAATGTATGGATAATATGCATATGTGTTTGTTTGTTAGTTTGAACCTTAATAATTTACAGGGTGACCTAATAAAGGTGATTCGCATAGACAATCATGTCAAATATATACATATAAGTATTAATAATGCCGATTTATATATTTTAGGACATGATGTTTCCGGATGTAAAAATTGTTTGATTATTTAATTTGTGTGATCAAAATTTTTTTTTAAGGAAATGAACAAGCAATTTGTGTGAGAAACTTTCCAAATAATTTAAAAAAATTATTTTAAAATAATTAAATGGAGAATTAAAAGGATGTTTGATGGACCTTTCACATTAACAAAAAATTTTCTTTGCCAGATTTGTGTAATATTTTTGTGGAACAATCTGTATGCTGTCAAGTTTTGTCGGGTATAGATATCTACTTAATGAGATACAGTGTGTAAAATACCTGGATAATTAAAACTGGGAATACATGTGCTCATAGCTTTTACAACTGCTTGTAACAAAGCACCATAAATCAGTTAATAGTTTATGTTTATGAATAGCATCAAAACTATACCCCACGTAAAGTTCATCATATACCAGGTTTTTAAATTTTTGCCGTTCAAATTAAATTATGTAACATTATGATTTTGTCAAATCAAAAAAATTATATCAAATCGGTAAACTAATACCGATAAATCATGATTCGTAGATTCATTAGTCCAAAAATTAATTGGAGTTAAAGCTATCGACAATTTCATATAAAAGAAGAATGTTATTTCTCAATTTTTAGGAAATATCTTTCGATTTGTTTTTTTAGCAAAACTTATGTTATCAATTTTAAAGCTGCCATCTGTACTCTCGCGAAAATACCTTTTCTCTCGCGAAAATACCTTTTCTCTCGCTAAATTTTCATTTCTTTAAACCGTTGTCCATTCTAACTATATGTGTTTGGTTATGTCTAGTAGCTTTGTTTTGAAGTTTTATTCAAAACTGCTATATTTTCATTGAAATCTTAAAATTTTCTTTCAATGATATTTAGGGAAGCTCTGACTGCGAGTTAGAAGAATCTCAATTCACGCTAGAAGCAATAACAACGAGTGATTTTTTCGCTGGATAAAAAAACAATCTGCACGAATTATATATAGTTTTTTTTTACGAATGAGGGATTTATTAAGTCTTGATGTACGACTTCCGAGCAAGAATAAATATCTAATTGACATTGCAATATTTATCAATTGTATTCAAATTACTGTTTTCGTGCAGCAAGTACTAAATTTAGCACAATTCCCATTGTAGTCGGAATTGTAGTATTCATACTATATATATATATTATAATTGAAAACAATACATTGACATTAACTAATTAAGGCAAATTTCTTATATTCAGTGAAAATAATAAATATCCAATTAAATTTTCAATTTCAAACCAAAACTTGTGAGTTCAAAAGATATGGATTCAATAACAATAAGACAGAATCTGTGTTATCATTTCCAACAATACAATCTGTAACACTATATGATCCACAAAATGAGTTTTACAGTTGTTTTAAAGGGGTTATTTTATTGATGATGCATGTAATTGGAATGACATTTCACATCCCCTGAGTATTCTATTTATATTGATGCTTAATTACAAGAAACTTTATTATTGTTTTATTCAAATTATTATTTTAGTGTTTCACACAAACTTCAACAAATATTTTAATAATTGAAACGTTTATTTTAATTGCATTTTTTTAAGAATTGTGATATTAAGATATGTTTTAGAAAATAGTTCCTCCAGGAAAACAAACTGTACTGATATGATAAAGGTAAAACAAACTTTTTTTTGGACAGTTTGCAAATTCATAATCAACAGACAAGTAACCAGCGTACATCGTACAAGTAACGAGAATACTCTTCGCCCTGACCTGGTGGTTCCGAATGGGACTAGTAAGAAAGTTAAACTCGTTGACATCTGCATTCCATTTGAGTTTGCCCCAAAATATAACTGCTAAGTTATCTTCCAATGGTAAAAGTGTCTCATTGGATGTTTTTGTCGTTGGTTTGCTCGGGTCCTCGCTAGCTCAGAACTATTGGGTTACGAAGTCACTAGAAATATCCCCGAAATATGCGCAGACAGTGGCACGGTTGATGGTGTCAGACACGATTCGCTGGTCACGCGACAATTATATTGAACATTTAACCAGGCAGGGACAGAATTATGATCAGCCTCTGTGACTCGCACACAGGTATCAGGACGCCCGAACATCTGAGCAATCCTATCATTTGTGATAAACAGTGAGTTCCATCTGTGATATGTGACACTTTTAATTTACTGTCATTCAAAAAAACTAACTTATTTATTTATTACTGATTGTTTTTTAAATATGTAGTCTAATATTTATTTCCTTTTATTAGTTTTACTACACTTTGTTCGAGGATCTATTGTCAAACTGTCATATTTTGTGATTTTGTATCTTTTTCAATAATATTAAAATAAACGCTTTATTAAGTCTGATAATCAGCTTTCACTGCGAGGTATAAATGTCAAAAAAAGCAAATGAAAGTTTGTAACTAATATTTGGGTATATAAGCGAAAAAATAAATCAAAATTCATGGAAGCCCTTAAAATCTATCTGCGGTGTATGCAGCCTATATAAAAATATTAATAACTATAGTTATAATAATATGTATGTTTGTCTAAGCAAGTGTTTCTTTAATCAAGCTCACAACTAGAGTAACATAGACATATGAGGCACTTATCAACTTGAATTAGTAAATTATAAAGAGTGCTTTTAAATATACAGGATGTTTTTTTTTTTACATATTTTAATCGTTTTAATTCAAATATTTTAATTTAGTTATTCAGCCAGGCTAGAAGGAAGCTTCTTTTTCTCTTGCACATACTGTACTTACAGATGAATGTGTGTCTTTAGTACGTTAATACGTAGCCTAAATGACTTTTAGCATGCCTCAGGTGTCGTAATATTCGTCTTAATTGCGCGGCAAATATAAAAATCAGCATAAACTGAGCTAATTGTTGAAATACCATGTATAGACAGTGTTGATTATGGAATCTTTTTTTTTTCACGTCATGTAAGTAAAGAGAGACGACCACTCTTTGATAGCCATTAATATTCACAAAACCTACATACTATATAATTTGCCCCCCCCCCATGGATAAACAGTAATGTTTTCGAAAAATTGTTCGAAACAAAAGTTGTTTATTTTGTTATAAACAAAATTTTTTACATTTAAACTTTTGTTCTATCTTTAACGGTTTTCAAGCTTCAAGACCCAATTAACCTATGTTGCTCATTTACGAACTCAACCTCACTTTTTATTTCCTGAGCACGCTGTAAAAGTTTCAGCTTGATATCTTTTTTCATTTTTGAGTTATCGTGTTGTCAGACAGACAGACAACCGAGAATGGGCTAATTAGTGAATTTGGGACTAAACTTATTATACCTTAATATATTTCATATATGGGATAAAAACAATTAAAAATTCTTTCGATAATATTTGTAGTTTTTAAACTTTTAAAGAAACTAAAATGGTACTTGGTTTTGAATACTGATCATGGGCTAAATTCCCAGAATTTATTTGGAAACCATTTTATAAATAGATACTTCAGGGGTTAATAGAATTGTATGTCTAATAATTACAACGTATTAGCCAAATGAAATGGAATTGAAAGAGTACTCTAAAATATCCGTTCTTGATTTTTATCTTCAAAAAGAACACCATTTAAAGTAAAGTAACACGACTTGTCCTAACTATATATTAAATTCTGTATTTGTATATTATTTCACTATTTCTACTATATTTATTATATAATAAAAATTGCAACCGTCTAAACCAATTGAGACTGTAACACTCAGTCAAACATCAGTCTTATTTTTTTTATTATTTGAAAAACTAAAATTTTTTTTTAATATAATATTTTATTCATTTTTATAATTAGTGGTATACTTATTATACAACTTACTAGGCTGATATTACATAAATACATATGGTATATATACCAAGCACTACTGCAACAGTTAGTATTATACCTCAGCTATGGTGACAGCGACATCATGTGCTTTGTCAGGGCTTTTTTATTTTTTAAATTACCCAGACATGATTCAATAACATAGGCACCAAACAACACACACCTCTCTTTCTCTTTACTCTGTCTCTATTAATAGACACAAAAAAAATATTATGGAGACGGAAAAAATAAGAAATAATAAATAATAACGATATAGAAAAAAAAAACTAGGCTTTTTTCTATATTGTTGCACACGTGCAATTATTTTTACGTGCAATTTTAATATAATTTAGTACATATAGCAGGTAGGCATCTATTGTTTAAATTTTGAGTGTCTAATTATTTTTTCACTTAATATTTTTATAGTTTATTTTTGTCTACGAATTTTTTTTTTCATAATAATTAAAAGAGTTCAACTGTGTCGACATTTTCTGTAAAGATTTATTATTTTTTGTAAATAATAAATAAATTTAAAAGTATGAAAACAACTAAACTTATATTCATTACACTATTCAATTATTCTTGTTAAATATAAGCATAATTTTACCAAAAACAATTTTTTAATTTTCATCAAATATTTTCATTTAACACTCATTCAGATTGGACATTCCGAAATAATTAATTTTTAAGTATTGTTAACGGAAGAATGCAAAAAAAAAGAAAAAATAATTATTTGTACATGTTTTGCGTAAAAGATATCAACTTATGTATGTCTATATCCGATTTTCATCATGGTTGAAAGTGGAGCGAACCACGTCAAAAAATGTTTTGAAATTGTCTCACTTTTAAAATTGCCCTAAATAAAAAACTGAGTATGGCATTAATGGTATAAATATTTGGCAAATCTAGAACGTCCATCAGATTAAATAAAAAAAAAATTTTAACAGAAAGAAAACCGACTTCAAAAGAAAAACTTTTCCAAAACAAATTAATATGTTAATATTGTTATTTTTGGAGTCGGTGTCAGCCAAGGAAACAACTCTGAAAGAACAGTTTGCTACATTAGCTTGGCTGACACCGACTCCAAAAATAACAATAATTTTAACTACATTATATTATCGTTATTTTTTTCCTTTTTAATGCATATTAATTTGTTTTGGAAAAGTTTTTCTTTTGAAGTCGATTTTCTTTTTGTTAAAAGTTTTTTTTTATTTCTTTATTTTTAGTGAATCTGAAGTAAACTTACTAATTTGACACTAAAAAAAAAAAATCATCGAAATCGGTTGGTGTGATATTGAGTTATTCATCATCTTGTCGTGCATACTTAATGCAAATTTAAGACCTTTGGTTTTCTCATGGATACCGTTGTCAGAACTGGACCAATTTAGATTGAGACTACATGGGAAGCACCAGCTTTCAAACAGATAAAAAAATCATCTAAATCGGTTCATCCAGTCAAAAGTTCTAAAGTAACACACATAAAAAAACTACAGTCGAATTGATAACTTCCTCCTTCTTTGTTTGAAGTCGGTTAAAAACAAAACGGTGCCAAATTTTATTACTTTGAAAAAAAAAATCATTTACTCCATTTTTTTGACAGAAAATACAGAAAATAGGTAATTAATTGTTAAAAACTGAGACGTAAAAATGATTTAAGTTGATAAATGCATTTTTCTGCACTCATTGCAAAGTGTAAGAAACACGATGTAAGTAATTTAATATAAGCAGTAAATTTAAATGTTGAAGAAGCATTACGTTACCATATCTTTTCTGCCGCGGTTTCCAAGTTTTTACATTATATGTAAGAAGGTTAAATAGGTTTGTGAACTAAATTTTGTTTAATATTTTCTGAATCTACATTCACTGAAACTTTAAAGAAATCTTTAGAAAAATGACTAGCTTTCATCTAATTTCATAATTTCAATAACAAAGAATAATTATTTGAAGAACATAACAAACCAAAACGATGTAACAATTTTATTATTATATTAAAGAAAAAAAATTTTCTTTTCTAAAATGATTACAAAATTTTAATTAAGAAGTATATAATCTAGAGTGGAAAACTTCAGATGATATTTTGTGCCATAATAACTAAACAGTATACACAGTTATGACAATAATAACGTTCAGTCGTAGTCTTCCCGTAAGTACATCGTAGTACAATCATTTTTATTAATTCGTAATAATAATTATGATTTTATAATAATATGAGAAGAAGTAAAACTTTGTAAGTACAATTGTTCAATAAAAAACTTTTTATCATCAAAAAACATTGTTGTTTTCATCTTTACTTCTTCGAATACGAAAATTACTAGTTGAAAAATCAACGGCATACCTACTATGCAGAATCATATACTTTGAATAGATATTATTACGAGCTTTTATTTTGTTTCACCTGTCCTGTTGTCTGTCTGTAATCAAATCTGGCAAATCAAATTAGATCAACTTCCCGGATTCCGATTGAGCTGATTTTTTCATCGCTTCCAGCATATTTGATACATATACATTTTTTTTATTCGTTAATGTCTCACTGTCAAAGTCAGTGTTTCCAAATATGTAATAATTCCCGTATATAAAACGCACTAGAGTATAATATCATATGTGGATATTTTTGCACATACGCCCCTCTAAGAGAAATCTAGATAAATAAAAAATTTTAATGTTCGATATCTTAATTTGGTTGTGCACTTATAATATAAACTGATGTATACCTATTAATTAAGGAGACGAAGAGATTTATTGTTTTTGAGCAAAATCGGAAAAAGAGGAAGGGTAGTTTACAGGAGACCCAGAATTTAAACGGTGAGAAATGTAGAAAACTTCCTAAAACAAAAATGTTTTTTTTACAGAAAAACAACTTTTGTTTTGAAAAGTTTTTTTAGTATAAATTAATTTTTATGATCAAAAACGGCACTTCTATACGATCTTCCCATGTCCCTCCACTCTCTTGCCTGTCAATTATTTCTCTGAATCTTCCTGATAAAAAAAGTTTAAATTTTGAACATAGTGCTATATATTATACTGACTTAGGTTGGACTCAGAATTAAGCGAAAGCGTATGGGACGATATCAACAAATTCTCATTATGATGATTTATTTCAAGAGGTTCCCTAGAAAATTCAAGAAAAAACACTTTCATTTTGCATTTTAAGTGAATTACAGAATATGGTAGCACATCGATCTCTCGGCAAAGTGTATTATACAAAAAATTTGGAAACAATAAAATCTCTACTTTTAGATAAAATATCCCGAAAACTGAGATCTGAAATTTGTTAACTACTATTTCTGGATTTGTGACTATATTGTTTAATTTTACATAGCTCATCGGACAAAGTACAAAATTGTATAGACAAAAAGAGACAATAATGTAAGAAGTTGGTAGAACAACGAACCATATAAACTAGATAACAATACAAGTAATAGTGATTTGTTCTATGTTCGTATTATATTTGAGTTGGTTATACAAGTTCAAAGTAATTCAATAGTTTATCAATAAGCAAACACTGTTAACCCGACTATTTCATTTAAAATAAAAAGATTTTATTATTTTTAAATGTTTGTTTTTTTATAATAATTATATCGGTATACATTTTTTAACAAGAAAAAATCAGTTTACATATAATCTGATAATCATCTATCTGGGTCAAATCATAAAGCATTAATAAATTACCAAAAACGAACAGTACAAAATCATATAAACTTTTTACTTTACCATATACAAATTCTATAAAGGATAATAATCATGCAAAACAAATTTTTGAAATATTAAAATCGTAACTTCTAGATAAAATATATCGAAAACTAAGAGCTGAAGTTGCCGGGTTCGATTCCCGCCATCGCAACAAAATTAATTTAATTAATAGTTGTGATAGGCTGGTGTAGTGCATGGTATATGCATGAAGGAGGTGAAATTGAGGAGCTGATAAATGATTATCAGCGAAAAGGTGGTAAAACATATATACGGTATCACAATGGGCTCTATAGCCTAAGTGTGTCCTTCGTGGACAGCCAATATAACCTAACCTAACCTAACCTAAGATCTGAAGTTTGAATATTTCTTCCAGAGTAAGAAAAGACATTTCATTAAAGTCCTTTGTAAAATGTAATGTTAAAAATGTAAAAATCATAAATGTTTAATTTCATTAAAAATACTTCGCTTCTTTTTAATTATAGAAAATACAAAAATAAATAAATCTAATAGAACATTGCCCTCATCATAAATATGCAGATATATTCAAAACAATTTTGTAAAAAAAAAGTATCCTCTACAACAGATATTTTTGTTGTAAAAAAAAACTTAAAAAGACAATTGCAAAAAAGCTCTATATTTTTTAACATCAATTAAGCGAAGTAGGTAATCTTTATATGTCTGTGATGTTCATAAGTGGTGCCGCTTTCGACGCCGGCGTCGGTCGTACTAACATTGGCCTTCATTCCGCTGACGATGCATCTTTTAAAACTCCATATATATGTACATTCAGTCATTTATTCCTCTTTTTATGTATATAATATGTTTTTGAACCCCTTTATGTGCTAGAAAACATCGACTCGACTTCACTCCTCCGCAGCCTACTCACCCTATACCATACTGTTTGAAACGTAGTTTTCTATATAAATTCATAAGCTATTTGCCTCCTCATCACAATCTAATCTTGTGAATTTTGTGTAAGCATTTATACATGGCATCGCTGGAAAGTTATAAAATTCGAACTTAGAATAATGTCTAAATTTTTTCTACAAAATTGAAAAAGTTTGTTAAATTAGAAAAAATCTGCGATGAACCAGCAAATTTATTTTTCTTGGCTCTATTTTTAAAAGTTGACTTTTCTCTTTTCAAGACATTTTGTCCATCAAAAATGAACTAATGAATTAATAAATAATACAGAAGTCTGAGACATATTGCCCACTACGAATTTCCTTCTTTACCCCGGAGCTTCAAATTCATGTTTATATCGTAATTCGATATAATGAAACTTTTTGCTTTTGCTTTTCATTTATCGATATAATGGTCACAGTATAGATTTTTATCTCAACTTTTATTCCACGCTTTTTTAATATTGCAAGCAAATAGGAGTATTTGAGAGAGACATTTTAGAAGTTTTACCTCAACATAAAAGATTTTTCTAACTGCGCTTTTTCTATATTCTTTGGAATAATGAATTAAACTTTTATTTTTCGTTTAAATGTTTTTTTAACCAATATTGTTCTAGAAATTGTCGTAGCAACAATATATTAGATAAATAAAGTACTTACCTTGTATTCAATCAGTATTTAATCTATACATATAAAATGCTTTGTCATGAATGACTGACTGACGGATCATTGCCCAGCCTAAAACCGCTGATCGTAGAGAACTGAAACTTGGAGGGTGTATTATTTGCATGACGTAGGCATCCGATAAGAATTACTACCCTTTTCTAAAATACTACCCTTAAAGGGTTAAAAAGGGGGTGTGAATTTTGTATATGGAGAACCCATGTTAGTAATTTTATAGACAAATATAGATCAACGTTTGCATGTTTGTCATGGTACTAAGGTTAACTTCATGTGGTTAAATAGTTATAATTTTTATAATATTTACAGAGAATTTTAATTATTCTTCTCACAACCGATATGTAAGGAATGCTTCTTTATAAATTGAAAGTCTGAAACTATATTTTATCGTTGTACGAAAGGTACGAAATATTTGAAACAATGATTTATGTGGCAACATTTCTAAAGAAAAACCAGTATAATAGATTTTCTTACAAAATAAAATATCTTTGAAAGAATATTTGATACAGAACTACTAATAACGTTAGATTTCTATAAAATATGAAAATTGGCATTCAATTTCTATTAAGTGTATATCATACATACATGATATACACTAATCAAAAAAGGAAAATCAATCACTCCGGTTTTTTACCATATAATATCTATAAAAGAAGAATCTGGAAACTGTATGGAATAATTTATGGAATACATTGAAATGAATCATTATCACGAGCGAAGCCGTATGCAAAAGCTTTCCAGACAATAAAATAAAGGAATCACCGCTTTCAGCAAATGATGCAACAGTTCAACCGCTACATTATTTAGCTTAGCATGTGTTTGTTATATTACAAGGAGCTAGCACCTATAATAATGTAATAGAGTCCAGTTGGTTAAAACGTCTTCACTCGAAAACCGAAAAATCGGAAAACCATTTGGAGCTTTCTTGATATTGTACTGTTTATGAGGTTATTGTATGCTAAAACTGTTATATAGAAAAGTCGCTTTTATCAAACATTTATCGACTTTTTAAAATATCCACACCCATTGAAAACCCTTAAAAATTCAAGGAACATGTTTGGTTCTGTTTTCAATTGTATAAATCAGCAGCATTCAACGCCCTTTTTGAATAGTATTTATTTTTTTACAGGGAAAAAATTTAATCTAGCTATAATTTTCAATGGGTTTCATCTTATAATGAATAACAAGCACAAAAGGCAAATGAATTAAGTCAGAGGCAAGACAAAAACAATGTGAAAACACACACCACACCTACACACGTTTTAAAATGTACAAGCATTTCATATTTAAATTTTTGTTTCATTAATATAGAATTGTATTTTTGATTACCTAATTTACATTTAATACTATAAAGATGTGAAAGTAACCCTCTTTCATTTTGTTTTTTCATTTTTCAATTAAACATTTTAGTGCACAAAAGTGATCTAATTTGAATATATAAAAATATCTCCTTGAACGCAAAATTACCACTTGATATATTGAATATTGATTAATATTTGTTTTTGAAGAACCTTTTGGATGGATGGAAAAACTACCATAAATAAAAAATCATTTTGAAAGCGACAGTAATAAAATTACATTAATGTACACAGAAGTTATCAGCACCCCGCATAATGCATGTAGAAAATTTTTGAATCTTTTTCTTCTTATGTGGAAAAAATTTGGTAAATAATTGCCAGTAATTAATTTTATGTAGAGCCTAAAAGGGCGAGCGGTCTAGGCATAAGACTTTGACCGTTTGCTAACTTAGACTTAGGTTGCGGGCTCGAATCCAGGCAGCGGCAGTGTGAGCAATTAAAATTAAAATTACATAAATGTAATTGTATATATGAATGTAATTTAATAAATAAAGATTAACAAATAATGATGTGGGTGGCCTCTGTTAAAATCATATATGTCAGCGAAACGGAGGTAAAACCCAATTATTATTATTTTTATAATTAATTTTAAATTTTAATAATCGATTGTCTCGAAATTTTGAAGTAGTTTTAAAAATTGTTTTACCTCAAATTGTCCTACCAAATTGAATCAATTTGGTAGGAATTGTTAAAGCTCGTGATATTGTAAGACCGATTTCTGGTGAATTATAAAAATATGGAAGCGCAGTGCAGAATGAAAAATGTTTTTATTAATAAATTGTGAGCACTCACTGAAACGATACTATCATTCTTTCTGTTTGTTGAGATTTTTTAATACCTTGACTTGAGTTTTGAATTATTAAATTAGAGTGATGAATTATAAATTTTTATTCGTTAAAACAAAATTATTAACAAGACAAAACGTAAATGAAATTCAAGATAGCTCTTTGTCATTTTTCAACCCTTTCGACAATTGTAAGCTTCAAAGCTTCCAGCCATTTTTAACAAGTATTGTGTTGACAATGGCTTTCTTTTGAAAATCAAGCCACACAATAAAAGTTTCATTTTTCTTGACCACGAAACTTACCTTTATCATTCTTTTAAATTTTATAAAAACGAATCACAGAAATTTCTCTTCGAACTAAATAGTCTGATACGTCTTTAAACAAAAATTATCATTTTCTAGAAAACTTTTTAAGTAATATTTATTATTCCAATCAACATTTTTAGCCTGTTTTTTATGTATATTGTTTTTCAAGATTTTTTTATCAGTATGCATTAAAAATGTTTCTATTCATAACGTCCATAGGTCAATTTAGACAAGGCTTTTTATTTCTCAATGATTTATTTGAAATAAGTGTATGGTAAAATGTTGGCCATTAGTTTTACTGCATCAATTATAGTGAAAATACCATTGGATTTTAATTTCCCCCAAACAAATTATAGGTCAAGAAAAGCCTTCAAAAAGGTAGGGGTATATTACTGTTTCTAAGCAAAAGAAAACAATTTTAAATAGAAGAAATTCTTATACTTTCCATTATTCTCTTTTTAAGCTTCTTTGCGC
Organism: Chrysoperla carnea; assembly: GCF_905475395.1. Lineage (NCBI taxonomy): Eukaryota > Metazoa > Arthropoda > Insecta > Neuroptera > Chrysopidae > Chrysoperla > Chrysoperla carnea. The sequence goes on along the minus strand of NC_058337.1, from coordinate 58,418,354 downwards.
ATTATTAAAGTTATTGCGTAGGTCATTGGAATTGAAGGTAAAATAGAATGTCAAATTCGATTCGATTTTTTATCACATTTAACTGTCGCTCTGCTAATTATATGTATGTTTAATTATATAATTTAATACACTACTGTAAAAAGAAAACTTATCATACAAATTATGCAATTTTCTCTCGTATAAAGAAGTCAAAGATAATATAGCAAGCGCTTTTAAGTTGTAAAATAAACCATGTATTGAACCAACCGATGATCGTTGTATATATAAGAGTGGATATGGAAATGGTTTTATGTGTAATGACAAGAGGGCAGAGAACGATGTTGCTTGTGCAGTGCCTAGTACAAGTTAGTTATAAGCTTATAAAGAGAATAAACAACAACAACAAGTATGCAAAGCATGATAGATGCATCTTGAATAAATGGCATACATGCATCATGCATCGTGTACATCATGCTGTGTCCGGAATACCATCTAACAACTATACATATTACAGTTTTAATAAAGAAAATTTGTAAAATGTTGGAGAAAATTAAGTTACATGCCATTAAATTACTCAAAAAATATGAGGAAATTTGTACACAGATTTCGTTGCTCAACTAGCGAGGAATGCAGTAACTCAATCCCCTAACCTGGCATGCAAGAAGGCGAATGCCACTAAACTTGTTTCAGGAGTAAAAGCTTGGCTATTTATATAAATTCCTTAAAAGTATTTAATACTAGGGTACGGTTTCTGCTCGATAATTTTCGCCTCAAGAATTCTCGAAAATTTACCTTTAATCGAGATAAGAGAAACAGTCTCAACACTTCAAGAACTCAATTGATAAGAGATTATATTAATAATAATAATAATAATGAGGTTTTACCTCCGTTCCTCAGACATTTAAGCCTCTAACAGAGGCCACCCACATAATTATGTTTTTAATCTTTATTTATTTCAAATACATTCGAATATATACAAATACAATTTTCATGATGTGGATGGAGTCGGTTACTTCGTTCTTACCCAAACGACGACAGTGTGATCAATTTACCGCCCCATTAACTATTTTTGTTCACACTGCCGTTGCCTAGGTTCGAACCCGCAACCTCCCAGCCAGTGATCATAGCAAGCTAAGACGCCTTAGCGAGCTCGGCCACTGGACCGGTTTAAGAGATTATATTATCCAAACTCAAATTCTTGTTGAGCCGAAGTTTCAGATAACGCAGGCCAAGATAAATGAAAAGGATCTCAAGCTCGACAATGAATTATTTGAACTTCAACTAAAAAGTCCATTCAGACATCTTAAACTATCACATAACTAGAAATTTAATAAAAAAATAAGTTCTGTGATTTGAGTCAATTGAGCAACGAACGCCTACTCTTGTAAAATATTTACAAAGTTGTAGTGACTATTAAGCTAATTAATCTGTAGAAACTATTAAGAGAATGAACTTGTTTTCTCGTTATCAGGAAACATTGGCATTATCAGATCAGAAACCGAATATCAGATGATGCTGTGAATACTCTGTCTTCTGTACTGTATTTCTGCAAGCTTATGTTATAAGCTTTGATTTCTTTTAAATTAAAATTTGTTTTCTTTGTTGATTATTTTGCGAGTTACTGGTATTTTCTGTAAACAGAATGTTCGATTTACATCTAGGCATATATATATCACGAGTGTGACAGAGTACATGCGTTAAGCAATGCTTCTAAGTAAGAGATATTATAGGTGTTTATGTTATATAAAATTTCAAAAGTGGCTTGTATCGTGGCTTCGATGTCCTTTAAGCTATACGACAGTTCTTCTCTTGTGTGCCTACAGAGAGTGGTGGTCAACACATGTTTTTAATACCTCTTACTTAGATGCATTTCTTAACGCATGCATTCAGTCATACTCGTAATAGTTATATGCCTAGGTGTAAATCGAACATCATGTAGATAAGTACTTTTATCAAAAAATAGTACTGAAATTAATTCTTATTTGTTTAATATATAGATTGTGATGTTATTAACACAATGGTTTATAAACGAAAGAAAAGGCATTTTCAGTCTAAGGTGATAGCATAATGTTAGTTTTGTTAACGAAGTTTTTATAGTAATCTAAATATGAACTAGTAATTTGGTTGAGTTAATTTTAATAATGATTTTTTATTTAATTAATGACTGTTGTACATGGAACTGGTTGTATATAAGCCAGCTGAGTACAATTTGTTTAATTTATTGTTAATTTGTAAATTAATCAGGGAAATTTATGACTAAAAACATAAAAATTTACTATTTGATTTAATTGAGCTCGCCTATCAGTCTAATTAGTAATAAAGCAAAAGTTTGTAAAACATGTTGTTTTATTTTTTAAATTTATATTTTTCTCGATATACTCGAGAAACTCAAGAAATCCTGGTCGAGAATTCTCGTGCCTCGAGAAATAAAACAGAACGAGGAACCAGACGCCCTTTTTACTACTCAATGAATAAAAATAAATTTAATTGATGTTATCTGAAAACCACAAACTTTTGTTGTCAATATTTAACAAACTCTCTGTATATGTATTTATTCTCCCTTGCACACATTGTGTTTTGTGAACAACACAAAATGTCACATATTTAGATTCAGTCAGTCGGTCGAATATGTCTCGAGTACTTTGCTCGGTACATGCATACATACCCATGGTATGTTTAATCCACAGCCACTAGAACTACTTATTAGCTTTTCCCTTTAATTCCCTGGGTCGACACTTTCACTTTTCATTACATACACATATACATACATATATATCTATGGTATGCTATGCTATGATGTTTGACTATCCTATGCACATTTTGTACAATCAAGTGGTAGGAATGGATCACACATCTCCACCTCATTGTCATGTAATAATAATAATACGAAATTGCATCATCTCCTCGTCATAACGACTGCAATTATTATTTGTATGTGCTTTGTATATCTACAGATGTGGCATGTACAGAGTGTTTGAAATATGTATATGTCTCATCCTGGTTAGTTTAGATTAAGTTGAAAGGTCAGCCATCATTATATAATCTCCAAGGTCTTATAACGCTTGGTAAAAGGTATAAATGCTTACTCTTTTCCTCGAAATCCATTTCCATTACACTATACGGGCCATTCAAAAATTTTTAAAGACATTCAACTAAAATTAGTTCACAAAGAATTCTAAAGATCGTATTCGCTAATATACTATATAGCCGCAAAGTTCTAGTCAATCTTATATATAAAATTATCGTGTCACGGTGTTTGTGGTTAAACTCCTCCGAAACGGCTTGACCGATTCTCATGAAACTTTGTGTGCATATTGAGTAAGTCTGAGAATCGGACAACATCTATTTTTTATCCCCCTAAATGTTAAGGATAGTACACCCCTAAATTTTAATGATACAGCATTAGAAAATGCATACAACCCTGAATTTTCAACCCTCTACGATCAACCCCTATTTTTCAATCGCGATTTTTATTCTTAATAATTTCCTTCAATTATGATTTTTTTCTCAATTCAATTTTATCTTCCGCCTTCGCCGATCGATAACCGATCAACTATCAATCGATCAGTTATCCCCGGTAGATGTCTACCGTTGTCACTCCTCATGCAGCAAGCATCACGGAGTAGGGATGAGAACGATGCCGGTCTCCTGTCTTACTCACTATACAGTTTTCGGCCTTTTTCTTTTGGTTTTATTTGTGTATCGATCGTATTTCTGTGCATCTATCATGTTAATTTTACTCTCATCGTAAATTTATTATTAATTTCCAGTGCAATAACTATTCATTCACAATTTATTAATAACTGATAAAGACAGTTTTAACTATTAGTTAACTAAGTGATTAGTTATCATATAAATAAACACGTGTTGTGATCTCCCGCCAACAACGGCCTAGAAATAATATACATGGCAAAACAACGTTTGCTGGGTCAGCTAGTATTCTATAAATTTTACCCAATATTCTATTCCAAACTCTATACTCTTAAAAATTCAATAAAAACTGCACAATCAAAGTTAAAAAACGATTTTTCTATCGAAATTAACTATAAACTTTTAATTAAAAACAAGTATTTAAAAACTACATTAATTTTGGTTTAACCTTTATGTATACAATGTAAGAAAGAGATTTATAAAGTTGAGTATCAACGACGTAGAAATGTTCAGATCTACTAGCCTCGTGACAAGAGCTTTTTTTTATCGATTTTGGAGAGTCTATTTCTGTTATCAATATTGCAGCAGCACTTTGAAAAATTATTGGTTGCTTTCTGCCATGATTTATTATCTTTTATAACTTATTAATTTCATTTTATTATCTAAATGTATGATTCGGAGGTTAGTTTATTAGATTTATAGCGTTAAAGAGCTATTTAAACCCTTATCACATCCTTTAATAGGTACGTTAGATCCTTATGATCGAATAAAGTTTGTCGGTCAGTTTCTTCCAATAAACTATCGAATTTCAAAATTCGAATATCGCTTGTTAATAATAAATAATTAATCTATAATATAAAAATGAATTGCTGAATGTGTTGCTAAGCGCAAATCTCGAGAGCAAAATTTAAAAAATTGCCTGAAAAGACAACACTTTTCTATATTCTTATACAGAAGATTCGTAATAATAATTAAAAGTCAATTTGAACTTTAATTTCATACCATAAAGTTTAAGTATTAGTAGAGGGGTTCCGGGAAAGAATAAGTAGTTAAAAAAAAGAATCAACTGTTAGGCAGTACGAAGTTCGCCGAGTCAGCTAGTTGAATTATAAAACATATTTTCGGCTTAGCCACACTTACCAAGGTTGTCTTGTTGATATAAGTTTAAACTGCAGATTAACAAAACAAATTTTTCGATTCCAAGATGACGGGAAATCTTCCAGTGTCACTGGTTCTCGATTCAGTAGTTTTGAACTAAATAATAATTTCATACCGATAGTTGTTTATTTTACATGGGTGACAGACACTGTACTGTAGATTTGTACATGCAACAAAGCACAAAGTAGTAAGAACTAATGTTAAATATTTGAAATAATAATTATATTTAATACTAGAACATATATAAAATAATTGTTATTAATATTATTATTATTGTTGTAATAATCATTGCAACTCTTAGAATTATAATTATACTTTACTGTTTTTATTATACTTGTTTATTTTAAGTGGGACTGTTGTTTTATACTTAGGAGTATGTATTAAATGCAAATAAAATTGAGTAGTAGCAAATAAATTGTTTTTTTTTTAATGTTGTTGCAACAGCTCAAACAAAGAAGATGTCTGTTTCATCTCCGTTTAGCTATTTATTGTTACATTTTATTCTTGATTCGTGCAATTCTAATTAATGGAACATGAAATGGTTGAAACATGAGATAAGAACAATTATTTGAAAAATACCATTTTAAATGTATTTAATAATTTTGATTTACAAAGTACGTAATATCTAGATATGGAAATTAAAATTTTTATTTAATTTAAAATAATTTTAGAACAAAGAAGTATTTTATTGTCTTTAGACAAAAAAAAAACTTTAAAACTTTAAATTATCTTAAAGAAAACAAAAATTCAAAAATATTTCAAGATAAGTGAGTGATCCACCTTTCAAACATTTAGAATTGAATCTCTATTATATAAGATTTTCAATTAAGATTTAAACATCGTTGCTAGGATTCTTTTTTTGTTTATAAAATTTAGTGTTTGGTTAAGTAAATTTTATTTCTTTTAATTCATTTGCTTTGAGATCAAATAGTAGTTTTCCTTTGTCAATATTATTTTTAATACTTTAGAAATAAAACTTGAAAATTATGATTGATTTATGTCATTTTTTTTTTAATTTTTACCATAATTTTTGACAATCTAGACCGTCATTTTTTTTTTTTTTGGAAATTTTTTGAGAAATATTTAGAAAATTAAAAAAAATACAATTTTGATTCTGTAGATTCTGTAGAAACAAATAATAAAAACATAGGAGTAGGTACAACACGAGTGTTTAAAAACTACTGATGTAAGTATATATTAATTAATATGATTCAGTCAATATAGACGAAAAAAAGGCCGGACCTGGAAAAAATTACAATAGTGACTCTGAGGTTATAGATCGTTAGGGGGGCATGTAAATAACTTTAAAAAAAATTAAGAGAATTTTTCGTTCCGCTGTTTTTGAGAAAATCCAAAAAAATGGGAAAAAAAAATTTGGAATGTGTTTTTCTCGGAATCTATTGGTTTAAGGGAAATGTTTTTCAAATAAAAAATGTAGAAAACATTGTCAGCTACATTTTATGTCATTGGAGCAACGTCATACGTAAAACATAAAAAAATGATGTTTTTGTAAAAGTGTAAATGAGAAAGTTGTTTGACTCAAAATTAGCTTCAACTTTTATTTAAACAATTTTTATGAAAAACTTACCTTAACTTACAAATATATAGTTAGAATTGCAAAAAATGATATATGAGCTCATGGTTCAAAAGCAAAAGTTTGTTGTATTACTTACTCTTTTCAAAAATTTCATTGTTCAAAGGGCTAAAATAGGAGGTGAAAATTTATATGAAACTTGATATGATGATTGTACAAATTGATATAGGTGCTCATATGGTTTGAGACAGAAGTATACTGTATCACACTTTTTGGGAGAAAAGTATACTGTATCACTTTTTTATTTCATTCTTTAAAGAAGCACAGCGAATTCCATTGACGAATACCGCGTTGTTTTCCAAGGGAATGTAAGTAAAGATGGATCTCTTAGTCTTTAAAATTGGTTCTCTATGTGAATCAACGATTCATTAAATGAATCATTTATGGAATACATTGAAATGAATCATTATCATGATTGAAGCTGTGGGCAACAGCTAGTTTAAGATAAAATTTGTCAAAAGTGAAATGACTGAGAAAGCTTATTTCATGCATTTCTCTCGTGCTCGGTTTTTATATTTCTGTTAACTTTTAAAGTACAAGAGATGCATATGTACTTGTATATTATCCTATACCATTATTTAGTCGTAACGTTTCCATCTTTAATAATTACAAACACATTATTGGAAAAAAAATTGCAGAAATGTAGCAAAAATTAAAGTTTTTAGAAACGTTTCTTTTGCCTCTATATCATTTTATAAAAGTTTTATCTATATTAATTATTAACAAGTTGTTTTAAATACACCGAATATATAAAAGCCAGTAATGATTATGGGATAAACAAATCACTACAATGATGCTAAAATCAGATTAAACATTGTAATTTAAATTGTTTACAAATAAAACAAACAAAAAATTGGTACATAATTTCAATTCGCCGATGCTTATACCAAATCTAGATCGCTGATATAGTATTTGAAGTAGAAATAAACATGGATTTAATTATAAATAAATTCGACATTATTGTCTGCCTGTGTATCTATAAATCCTGTACTGATAAGCTTTACCATTTAAAGTGATTTTTAATTTTGTTCCCTGATTTTCGTGCGTTTCATAGAAGTCTTACGCTGGAAAATACGAGATGGAGTAAAAGAAAGGTAAAAGACTTCGATTACTTTACTACAAAAATTCCTCAAGAAAGTTTTTTCGTGTCGCAAAGTTAATAATTTTAATGTTAGTAATTCTTTTATTCATTCCTTCCATTTTTTCCACAAACGTTGATAATTTTTATGTTGTTATATACACGTACAAGGCAAACGCTTAATTTGGCGAAAACAATTTTGAAGCGATTTTTGATGAATATAAAACATCAATGTATCAATATAATATAATTATGTATCACAATATTTTGATGATAAAATAAAATCATAGTTATAGATATACAGGTAGGTACATTCATGTATTCGCTCCGTGCGTGAGTTTCGTTTCCATGGTAACGATACACTACTTTAATTATAGAATTGTATGGATGCATATATAATTGTATGGATTGCATTTAAGACTTACATTTAAAATTTAATATTATTGTCTCACAAATTTAAATAAATAATTATGATAATTTACATTTGAAAAATAATATTTGTGCAATTTGATTTCTTATTTTCACAATTTTTAATGCATTAAGTTTAATTAATTCGTGTTTTTCAATAATTTTAATTTGACATTTCTATAACATTAACATGTAAAGAAATGCAAATTAGTCATAACTTCCCCCTTTAACTACAAAATTTTTCACTGGAAGCGCTGGCATCGATTTGATTGTCCCTACCATGACTACGCACACAACGAATAGTAATAAACAAATTATATAATTATTATATAATAGCTAAACCAAACATTATTTTGTTGTGGTTTTAAGTATGCTTTTTCATTTATTATTATAATCACATGTACAAACGTAGATATAATACTAACAGTCAGTAGGTGGTAGGTAGTACTAACACATATTAACTACAATATAGGCAGTAGTTAGTACAACAATGTAATTGCGTCAATTACTATAATTAATGTACATTATTTAATTTAACATAAACTTATAAATAATTATAGAATATCATAAATATGTGTTTGTTTTGATAATATTTTGACATGTTAAATATTATATTTTATTATTAATTAATATAAAGCATATTTTATTTGGAAAATGTTTATTGAGTGTTCCAAAAGCTCAACTATGAGCAATCGTATTCAGTTGTTTACTACTGCTACTTTCTAACAAGAGATAGGTTAATGAATAAATATGGTGGAAGCGCAAATAAAAAATTTTCACCATTTATTAAGCGCACTGCTGTTAATACATGTTTACAATTTTTTTTTACTGTAAGCTGAGTTTATTTTCGGTAATTTATATATATATATATATATTAAAGTGCTTAAACCAAAACTTACTTAAAATAGCCAAAAATCGGAAAATCGATTAGTGTTAGGTATAATACTGATCCCTGAAATTGAATTGGATCATACAAGGGATGATACTAAACTCTAAATTGTCTGTTTACCTTTTTGTCTTTGAAACTTTTCCTTCTTTTTCTGGATGCTACTATTAGCTTAGTTGGTTAAAGCGTGGCCAATTCCGCAGCATGCTTAAGGTAGCGGACTCGATTCGCGCCATCGCAAAAAAACTAATTTAATTGATGGTATATCCATGAAAGAGGTGCACTCAGCCTCTGAAATTGAGGAGCTGATAAATGAAATTATCAACGGAAAGGTGGTAAAACACATATATGGTATCACAATGGGCTCTATAGCCTGAGTGTGTCCTTCGTGTACAGCCAATATAACCTAACCTAACCTAACCTTGATGCTCCTCTAAACACAATGTCGCTTTTCACATTCTTTTTCCGACGTGGGTTGAAAAACAAGTTTAAGGCAGAGAAATGTTTCAAACGAAAAATGTTAATTTCAAAGGCACACACACGAGTATTTCATTTAATCTTAGTCACTTCCAACTTTTCAGATAGTAAAAATATCATTGTACGACTGTTTTAAATACATTCATTATTTTATTGGAACAGAGATGATGTATAGCTTATAAGAAAAATTCCTGGCGTGTGGGGAAAAAAAGTTTCTAATGCTATACAATTTCAATTAATTTTGCTTATAAAAAATCACTTAAACAATAATTTATCCCATGTTCATTTTTTTTCTAAATCTAATTGATATCAAAACTATTTACATAGACAGCGCGTCTTGAAAGACTAAGATAGACATCTCAAACCCAGACGTTCCAATATTATAATTTTGCAGTGTTTTAGGTAGTCGCGGGGAAAGTTATTTTCATTTTGAAATATGAATGTGTCACCATAAGGGGTCGGTCGTACTTAAATTAACAATTTTTTTTTAATTTTTCATTTTCAAATGATCAAATATATGGTAATTCATTCTCATCTACCTCAACTTAGAAATACATAATGCACGGACAAAGCTCCTTTTATTGTTTAATATTAATTAATTGAAGTGTGATTTTGAAATGTAAAAATTATTGTGAAAATAAAGTTAAAGATATTCGAACACTCTTTACATTTCATCTAAAATGATTGCAAAATTATTTCAATAAAATTTGTTATTATTTTTTGAAATTGTAATATAATTATTTGATATGGTATCCTTTATTAATAAAATGCTTTAGTATTGGAACGCCCGATATATTTACAAACATTTTAAAAAATAGCACCTATTATTGTTATAATATTATTAAATAATTAAATAATGGTCTACTTTTTGATTGATTAAATTTACTAATCCATTAAAATAATTTTAAATTGTCTGATGTTATATAAAATCATTAAAATTTTAATGTAAAACTACAAAGCTACAATATAAAATTATATTTTACATAATTATTTTATTAATAAATAATTAATTCAATAACATTGATTGAAAGCATACTTCATTAATATCAAAAACAAAAAAAGACAATAATTATTAATGATTTCTCAAAATGTCTATTAGAATTTTTCTCTTTTACTTTGCTTTCCTCTGATTTCATTCGATAATTCTCATTTATATTTAATAAAATGTTGGTAATTTGATTCCTTCCTGTCTTAAGATATTTACTTTAATATTGTTAATGTATTCTCAAACAATGGCAAATGTTTAGTTAGTATTTTTTTTATGTTTAAAAACATAGAAAAAAACAAACACGCTTATGTATACAAGATGTGTCATTTGTAACATTATCATTAATAATACTCGAGACTTGAATGGGAAAACCCAAGTTATAAGTTGCTGAAAATGTCAGAAAATATTGGGCCGTCATTGGATGTAATTTCATGAAAAATATTGAATTAGGTAAAACAGATAACTATAGAAAATTTGACAATTAATTCTTAACTTGTTTTCCAACATACCTGATAGTCCCCTGTGTATTGGCTTATTGACTATGTACAACCAAATTTTCTGACTTGCTTGGAAGAAAACGGTAAGATTTTTTTGTGGATATCTCTGTATTGAGGAAACAGGAACATTAGGAATATTTCATAAATATTAGCGGACAAAACAATGCCGGTTCATACTGATTAGTAATACCTACAATACTTCTGGTGGACAGCTCTATTTAATATAGTATAATATTACTTATGTTAACATAGATACTACAGCATCTGTCTCTATACCATATCAGCATTGTAGTAAACGTTATCTATTTTCCGAGGCTTTGTTATAAAATGAAAAATTACGTCACTACAGTTTTTTAAAACAAAACTTTCATGGAAAGGCTAAGATATAATATGATTTAGTATTATCAATATACAAATGTTTAAATTTTTGTAATCTTACCATGGCTTGACATTTTTACCATTCGTCAATTCACTGTATGATTCGGACAATCATTACATTACGGAGATAGTAAACTATCCAAGCTATAATAAAAATCTGAAGTGTAAACCTTTGCTTTTACCTACACTTATGAACAAATCAAAGAAACACAAATGTCATTATTCAAAAACTTAAAACTATACGTCTAACAGCTTTTCAGAGATGCGAGTATTTTTTATGAAAACTGTGCGTTTTTTCGCAATTCAAACCTTCGAATTTCAATTTCTAAGAGATATTAATAAATTACGTTGAAAAATTTATTTATAATTGAAAATAATTTCTTAAATTTAACAAAAAGATAATTGCCATGAATTTTTAGTATACATAATACGGTATATGTTTTCTTAAGAGTTATCAGCTTTGAAATAGAAAAGTACACTTCTTGATTTGAATAAAACGTTATTTTATGAATATTACTTCGTTTACATTTCATTTAGATAATAACAGAAAATACTAAAAAATAATATAAATAAAGGGTCTTCTTCTTCAAATACAATCGACAAAAACGATTTCATGAAAATATTGTGCTTTATAAACGCTAGTAAAAAATTACGATTCGTATTGCATTTTCACATCTCACTCTCTGACATAAGCAATTTAATTGTATAAAGTCGTTTTTTCTAACGAAAACTTACGAAACGGAAAACCTATTGAAAAAATAACGAAATTGGATAAAATGATAAAAATTAAATGATACTGTGATTTTTCAGGTTATTGGTCACATAAACTAAATAGTTAATTATTTTCTTCAAAAGTGGTCAAAGTGAATTAATCAGCATTTTTTAGATTGTATAATGCCTTTGTATAACCTTTTTTTTTCTTTTGTTCATATAGTGTGGTATAATAATCCTTCAAAATTGTAATAAAAAAATTGACTTTAACTTCGTATGTAAATTATATGTTATCAATAATCGTTTTCATTTTCTGTTGGGAAGAAATTTTTAACTCCCCCAATACAGGAAGTTATTGCAATGGGCCCGACTAGACTTTTTGAGGTGTCGATCGAAGCTAATATCTGTATAGAATTTTATACTATTCGGTCGAGTCGTTTCAAGTCGGCCGAGTTTTTATTTTTTATAACTATTTATTATGATAGGAAGTTATTCGTGTGGATCTCAAGGGTCGCACCAAACTCTATTTACGGCTTGTTAAATTTCATTTCATTAATGGTTCATACTCGTAATAATGTACCCTATACGAAATTGCAGCCAACCAGGCAATTTTTTACAAAGTATACGCGCCACGGTTCTTTTCAAAATGCATCTTGGGAGTTTTGGAACTATATTCCTTATTGCACGTTATGATTTGTTTTCTGGTTGGTAGGTAAAACCACAAAAATGCAACAGACTCCAAAATACGACATGCAGGTTACCTAGGAAACTAAAACTTTTTTAATCGATTCAGCTTGCCATGAATTTTGAGAATATGCAAAAACATTTTACAATATGTTTTTTTATTCAAAAAAATTAGTTGTGAGCTATCAGAAGTTTAACATAATTGAGATAATTTAAAGCAAATACAAGGAAATGCTAAGTTATGTCATATTAAATATCCTGATCAATAAAATAGTGGATAATTTACCCACATATTTGGTTGACTACTAAAGCAGAAGTATGACTGTTTTAAACTAATATTACAATTAATTCATAAAGTATAGAGTTGATAGTTAATTCTTTAAACAATAAAAGAAATATTTGATATATTAAATTAATATTTTTAATTTTGAGAATTACCAATGCACAGATATGCAAACAGTATCGTGGAAGAAAACATGAAAAAACTGAACAAATTAAACCTAAAATTACAAACACACAAAATTGCAAAAAAATATCGAGAGAGAATGAAAAAACAATTAAAATAAACTAATTACACTAAACCTGCAAGTAAGGGTACCATAAAACTAATTTTTATAATTAATTACTTATATAGTTATTTGTACGAAAATAACATAGTTTCTACCGGGTGTCCCACGACACCTCTAATTTTTTTGTAAGAAAATCTACACGCACTTAGGGTGCTAAAACTTAGTGATTGGGTAAGATTAACAGCTTATACATCCTTTTTTGTTGCCTTTGCAAAAAAATTGATATAGGTTCTTTTGAAATAAAATCGAGACCCATGTAAGCATTCAATTTTCTCCTTTCATTGAAATATTTTTACCAAAACATCGGTAGAGGATATTCAAAATAAATGTACATGTGATTTGCGCGGATCGCATATAATGTATTCAAAGCGAGCGTCATGGACTTTTTTCTTTTTGTATATAAAGGAAATGAAGAATTAAGAATGGGAAAAAAATATTGAAATGGATATTATTTGATGTCAAAATAACGATTCTAAATGAAAGTTTTTCATTTGTTGACATAGTTGAGTAGTAGATAATAAATATGTAGACGAAGAAGATTGTCTTTTCTTACCATCTATCTACCTTGGTGCTTCGCGATGACGTGCGTTATATTCACCGTATATATCTCTATAATAATATACTTTAGTCAATTGACAGACGGCATTCACTCTTCAAGGATTATATTATTAAGTTGATAAAAATACAAGATGATCTAGTTTTGAAATATAAATCGATTACATATTCGCGACTCCAAAAAAAAGTTGGTAGCACTTAAATGGTGGCTGAAGAGCAAAACCATGGAACAAATAATCTACTTTTTATCATTCACAATTCTACTTCGTAAGTCAATTTGTAGAAATTCCGTTTTTTGTCATTCAATTATTTGTTCTAATATAATGTTTATATACGCTTCTCTCCATTTCTTATTTAAATCAGTAGAGGGCAACTATGTATTTTGAAGACGCAAATTCTAAAAAACTTTAAATTTGCTTAAACACAATTTATTGTATAAGAGCTGGCTGGCATTGTTAACGAAATGGCTGATTTTAAGACCAACGGGAAATTGAAATTAGGTAAGGATGTACCTACAGTTACTAAGGAACATTTTTTACGTTTACACTTTTGGTCTATCTCTAACGTTTTACAAGATGAGTCCTACAGACCAAAGACCTTGACCTAAGTTGTTCATTTACGAACTCGGCCTCACTTATTACGTCCTGAGCACGCTATGATTTCGTTTTGATATATCTTTTCGTTTTCTATTTAACGTGTTCACAGACAGACTAACTAAGTGATTTTATGAACACCTATACCAAAATTTTGTTCGCAACGTAGAGTTACAAACTCGGGATTAAACTTAATATACCTTGATATATGTAACATATATACATGGTATAATAATAGTTTAGATAAAACTTTCAGAATTCATGCAATCAATTTTTTTTTTCCAATGATATTATTTGAGTCGGTCTTCAGAAAATTCTAAATTTTGAAAATCTTAGTAATATAGAGAAAAACAAAGACTATAGGATAGACAAGAAGCAGAAGTATAATTATAAGTGACATCTGGAGTCTGAGGCGATCAACTATTAAGTTTGTAGGCCTTTGCGGGTATGGCTATTAAGTTTAACTACTTTGCGGGGGTGACTATTAACTCTTAAGTTTGAAAGCCTGACTCGGTAGAGGCGCTGAAACTCGTATACTACGATTTTACATTAGCTCATATGGGCTGCTTCTCCTCTATCCTATGCTCTTTGGAGAAAAACTGAATTTTAACTTGTTCATTATTTTTTAGTTTTTGGAATCAATTCTGTTATACTCTAAGAATCAGACTTGTTATACTAATATTTTTTTATTGTCAAAACCAAACTATCAACTTGTACTAAAGTATAATAAGCTATTCAAGTTTCAATTTTAATTTCTATCAAACTATTTCTTAAAAGGAAATAGTTTTCTTTTTTATTCTATTTATCTATTTATTCAGTGGTAGTTTTTATCCTAGAGTAAATTATGTATCTCGCTTTTATTCGCATTAGTATCATTAAATTTTAATAATCCCAATAAAAAAAGCAGAAAAAAAGATATAAAGCTCCACTGATACTTTTGCTTATCGAAATAAAAGAATATAATGATGAATTTAGTTCTTTGTGAAATGGATAGAAAAGAAAAAATAAATAAATAAATATAATAGTTTCAAGTTACTGATTGATGCCATATATTGGTCTAAGATCCAAGAGCCAGCAAACTCACGGTATTTTAACATACTCTATATTTTCATCAAATACTGTGTTATACTTGCGTACATCACAAGAGAAATCTTTATTCTACTTAATATGATATTATTTATCGAGTCAGCCACGTTAGAGAGGCGTAAAATCACGCAGAGAAATCAGGCCTAGAGTTATATACTGTTATTTTAAGCAGTATATAGTAGGTGACGCCACAATACGTACTGGTAAAAGCCCAAAGGCAAGAAGCGGGAATTTTTTCAACTGCTTACGGGACAAGTTTGATTTTAATTAAAAAAAGAATATTTACAACAATTTCTTTCTTTTCATTTCTTTCAGATTCTCTCTATATAGGTGCCAAGTAATACATTCGATACGATTTGAACTTTTACATCATCAATCAAGAATTTCAAGAGAAAAAGAAATTAAATTTCAATCTCACTAACCTGGCTCTTTCTTTTGCTTTACTTTCTTTAATTTACCATTCTATAATTTCCAATGCAATTTCTTTAATATAGTTATATTTCTATAATATACTGATAAGCTTTGGTTAACTTCTTAACCTTAACATTGGCCTTTTGACCTTGAGATTCTTTATTTGAATTCTGTTAAGATTGACTAATTAAAAAAATCTTTGAAATTATTTTACGAGTTTAATATTACTGAGAAAAGCAATTTTATTTCACCAGGAAAAAGAAATATAAAAAAATATTCCCCTTTTTCATTAATACCAAGTCAGTTTTTTAATTAACTTCATGCCATATCCGGATGTATAACACTCCTCCTAGAAAATTCTAGACATTAGTCAATATACCCACTGCGACATACTTATATATGAAGAATATATTAAAATATACGTTACCACCTTTCTACTTTGAAGTCATCGTCAGACGTTGTTCGTTATTGTCATGTCAATCACCAGTTTATAACTTATCTAAATACCTACATCACAAGTTGTCTGCATTATTTAATATACATATCGAGAATTGCATTTGAATATTTATGAAATTATTGGAAATATCACCTAAACCTACTATTAAAATGAATATTTTGAAGGTAAACCTTTACTGACAATCTACAAGTGGATCAGCATCCTTCGAATTGTTTTACATGACGCACAGTATCAATAAATTTACCTGTTTTTCGTATAGTTTCTTATAATAATATACAACGATGTACAACCCGTTTCTAAGGTTGTTTTTTAATATTTTTTAACACCAATAAAATGGGATATGGAGGAAGTGGGGATGAATAATCCAATAACTTTAAATATGCCTAAGTAAGGTATCAAATAAAAGGGCATGACGTGTGCATTACGTGCAAATATATAACCACAGTTATAATCCGGAATCAACAGCTACTGAAAACTGCAAAACTACTATAAACAAGATTCTGGTTTATATGTCTTGGGTATTTGCATAAATATTTATTCGTGGTTTTCGTTGATATGATACGATAATTATTAGTTCGTGTTCAGTTCGCAGGGAGTAAAATCGTCTCTGTGCCTACTGATTCACAAAGGTCAAGTTAATTCCTCTCTTGTTAAAAATTGAAGTCATCATGAAGATATCCATAAACAAATTTCAGACACCGAACCAAAAATTTTATAGAAGTAGTTCATTTTTATTTCATCTCATGCGTACACTCTTATACAAAAAAATAATATCCATGACATTTAAAATAAAATATATAGCACATTTACTTTTAGTCTTATTAAATGTAAACAAAAAATTGTTTAAAAGATTTTTTCGTCACAACTTTAATCATTTTTATGTATTTTCTTTCAAATCTTTCCTACATTGTCTGAAGTTCATTTTTTTTCTCTTATTTTATTTATTATTATTATTATTATTATTTTTTTTTTTGCTTGTTCGTTTCGTGTTATTTAGTGCCTTTATATTATACTGTTTTTGTTTTGACCTCTATACCATGCCTATGACGAGACGGTAAGTATTTTAAAATAGACTTCGAAAACTAAAGCTCTCAACTCCCAAAGTTAATATAGATTTATTGAAACTGCATCTTAACGTTTCATAATCCTTTAAATAGTTCAATAATTTTATTATTCTGGCCGTGGGTAAAATATTCAAAATCGAAATAATTGGTAAGACTTGATTGTGTTTATTTTTCTTGATTTGTCTCTTTGCTATCCTTAAAATTCAATTTCAAAAACTAAAATATGCTTTAAATTTTCTGTCAAAAAGATTATAAAAGAAATCCAATTTGAACTTGCCCGACAACCTCTCTATTCAACCTTTTTATTTGTATATAGCGGATGTGTGGCGTCAGCACAACATTTTTCTATATCATATCAAAAAACCTATACCTATATATACTTAAATCTATCTCCCAAACACCGTAAAAACTTTAAGTCGTTAATTTTCGTTCATTTTAACGTAATGTTTCTTTTATTTTTTGTGATACATAGATTATATTTGTGAGAATGTCCTATCTTCCAGTGCTCAAACATTTTTTATACTCCATTTCAAAGTTACTTTACGATTGCAAATTCGTTACTTCCAATATTTTGGTTTTCATATGTTAACTATTATTTCCAATGTGCTACTGTGGGGTAAATAATGTATAGACAAATGTTCCAAACTTGTTCACTTCAAACAGAGACATTTATAGGCACTTTGACCTTCAGGGCTATTTGTTAGTCATGTTTAAAATATATACCACTTAGAATATAGACTCTAAATTAAACACTTATAATTGAAAACGCTTTTTACTTTAGTGGATTTAGGAGGACTTTGCGTCTACAGCTGACTACTTGACAAGTACTTGGAGGAAAATTGACCAAAAAAGTTGTCAGTGTACAGATTTACATTTGTTGGTATCCATTGTGGTATCCATTGTTCTGGATTTTAATAAACCAACCGTAAATTTTATCTTGAAACTGAATGCTTTGCTTTTAGTTTCTAAATTTTATAATTTCTCTTGGCTTCAGTATGATGATAATGATTTGCTATCTACAGAAAACAAATTCCTGCTAAAATTCGCTCCAATAGGGTATTATCGTTAGTCAAAAATAAATCATGAAATTTGCTAAAAGTTAAAATTTATGTAAAAATATACTTAAATATTCTGACTTCGAGTCATAAAAGCACGTTTTTTTTTTAAATATTAAAATTAAAAATCGTAATTTTTAAACTGTATATCACGTGACCTAAAACGCGGGTAAGCCCTGTTGTGATGTCATAGCGGTATGAGTCATAGACCATCAGTTAGTTCAGTGTAGACAGCTGTGTATAATATATACATAGATAATAAGAAATATTAATACTTATTATGTCTATGAATATATCTGTCAAACTTATTTGTGTTATTTCGTATAGTGATACCCATATTACGTCATCAAATTTGATGCCCGCGTTTTTGACAGTTTAAAATTTAATTTAAGTTTTTGACAAGAAAAAGTGTGTATTTTTCCGAAATAAATTTTTGGTGGCTTTTTATTAGCAAAATCTACATTTTGAAATACTTTTTCAAATATAGTGCAATACCCTATTCTAATTAGTCAAAGAATAAAATACACAGCTTAAGATTTTACTCTTACTTATAATATTGGAAGTATTTCTCAAAACAAGCTCAGTTCTGAAAACTCTATTGCTATTTTTCTTCTTACTTATCAACAAACTAACTTCCCATTCTTCTTGAAAAAGACATATACATACTTTGAACGTGTATTATTTTCTCACTTACGATATACAAAATAGAGTTTTGTCATCACTTGCTCGTACACTACATTGACGAATGATATGGTTTGAAAAATTATTCTTTAATGTACATACTTTTCGTACTTCAGAGGGTTTATCTTGTTCTAGAAGAAGATGAACAAGTAGTACCTACAGGTTTATAAGTAAGTTGTTGTTTGTCTCCCTGCACACACTAAATTGTAGTTATTTTTATAAAAGAGTTTATTATTACCATTATTTTCTCTTTTTCAGAAAAACTTTTGTTGTTATTTTCTGTTCCTTTTTCTGTTGTAGTTTTTACATTTTGTAAACGATAAGAGTACTTGAAAAACAAAATCAATGTATTTTTATAAAGTACCGTTAGCTAAATATATGTTTTTATAAAAAAGAAAATCGCTAAATGAAAATGTAATGCAAAGTATAAATGCTGAAATGTAGTTTAAATACCATGTGTTTTAGACATCATCAGAGAAACTTTATTTATAATTATTTGAAGGACAGTTACTTTATAGAGCCTGTGTATCTATCCGATTTTTTATCAACTGATGGTGCTTTCGTTTGTCTATACGATTTCGAACAAAAAATGTGGTTATAATATTTTTTTAATAATATTTTTGCTTTTTATTAAAAGCTGTAAAAGTACCATTTTGGCCACCGGTTTCATAAATGTCCAGTCTCCTTAAAGGTCTCTATTTTACATAACGCGCTCATTGATATCCAAAATGCAAATTTTCTTTTTTTCTTTTCATAATAAAATAAGTTGCTTATTCGGTAAAAATTGCACACAAACAAAGAAAAACTGTAAAAAAACATAATTTGTATGTTTAGTGCGAAAATTTAAACGTACCTACGTTTTCATCAATTCTGTATTGATACGAATTAAGAAACTTTAAAAAAATCAAGAAAAACTTTAAATTTATTAAAAATATTGTGTGGATCTTAAGAAATATTAAAATAACCGCATTTAAACTGTTTTTGTGGGTTTTCTGGGCCATACTTAAAAATGCACTTAAATAAATTTACGAGTATCTATCAAAGCCCGCAAATATTCACAACTTTGTTTTATCTTTTCTCATAGCAGGTAGTTTCAAATATTACAAAAGTTTGAATTCATTCATTATAACCTATTGATTTTTACAAGATCAAATAATCTTAAGGGGATGTTTTCCTTCTCCATGCATGTCTTATAAATGGAACCGTTTGAGTTTCCTAAATTATATAAATACTTCTGGATCAGCATGTAGGTATTTATTAAGAAAGAATTCTAAAAATAATACAAAAAACTATGATTGAAGTAAAATAAAATTTGAGGAAGCTCTTAGAAAATTAAATATAGAACACAATCTGCTCTGTTTTCTTCGAAAATTTATTTGATACAATATTTTATGAAGGTATACAAAATTATTTTACATAAACAATATTAAACCGGGTTGTATAACACGTATCCATGTAACAAATACCATACATGGTACAGGGAATCCAAAATATCAATTCTAAACTTTTAGGAGTAGTGCATGTGCAAAGAGAAAATATTTTTGAGTATAGCCAAGACACAATGATTTTAAAAATTACTTGAATAATTTAACAAAATTTTCCTTAATTTAATTTTAGATTCAAAATTGCTGCCAAAGTTTACAATTACTAATTTTGATATAAATCTCACTAACAACCCTTTCCTTCATTGAAATTGAACCGTGGGGTCTTGATTTTGTAATTATTTATTGTAAACTTCAAAAAATTGTACTGTGCAGTTTAAGAGATATAAATAAAAAAAACTAAAAATGATTCGTCTAAAACCAAACTAATTCATAATTGTTTCTCTCTTCAAGGTATAATAATTTTAGTTGAATCGACTTAGTTCGAGCAATACTTACATGGTAGATTGGTGTACAATTTTCCCTGAACCTCGAAACATCATAATATATCATTCTCTCTCGATATTTGCAGAAAAGATGGAAATAAGAAAAAGTAACTTTGCGTGAACAATCTGTAGAATACTAAAGAAACATGTTATGTACAAAATTTACACTGACACACTATTAAACAAACATTATGTAATAATATTTTACCTTCTTGGTTGTTTACAGGTAGATACACCTGACAGTGTCTTGCAAGCTGGTGGTGGAGGTTCAACATTTGGACATGATTTAGGCCAACATACAATACTTCGATCAATGGTTGATCCAAGAGACTATGATCGTCTTAGATATTTTCAAATGAATGGTGGTGCATCGAATAGTTTCGAAGAGACGATACATCGTGTAAGTAGTTTGTTTATTCTATAGATACATATTATAGATACGAAGAGAAACAGGCCAGGATTTCTTGTGATCTGTATTATCATGAATACTATTATATATTTTGTATATATTCCTGCTTGTTACTTAGTGATCAAATACAATTCCATAATAAATAATTCCACAAATTCTGACTTGAATTTTGTTCTTATCTGTTCAGAAAATAAAACGAATTTACAGTGTTGTAATCTTTAATTGGTGCAATTTTAAGCTACACTTTATAATCGAATTAATTGAGTTTCTCAAATATTATTCTTTGGGTGTAATTTCTTTACAATTAAATATTTAGATAAATAGTATCTCCGTAAATTTATCAACTTCCATATTCCATTTTTTGTACAGTCTTTTTAACCATGAAATGTAATCCTTTCAAATGCTTTATTCCGAGGCTGTTCTGATAAATAATTTAAAGGACTTTTTTAAGAAATTTTTGTAAGAAATTCTTAGTTTAGGGAAGTCAAAATAAGTGGAAATTAATTGAAAATCAAAAATATCTGGAAAACTACAGTTAAAGTCTTATATTTAAGTTAATTAATTTTATTAAGTGGTCATGTCTGCTATCTAATAGTGAACATAAAACCGGAAACGTAGAAGAATATGTTATTCTTCAGCACTGACTCTTTTTTTAAATTTCCGAAAATTTCTATTCACAAGGTTTCTTAAGTATAAGGTCTGTGCTAAGAAATCACAAACAATTCTTGAAATAAATGAGCCAACTGACTTGGAAGAAGTCTTAGAAAATTTAATAAAAAGGACCTCAGGGGCATAGCTCCTTGTAACAAGCTTGAATATTATCACTTTTAAGCAATTAAAACTGACGAAAGATGTCTAAACGATGTAAAGAAAACGCAGCATTTTCGAAAATTTTCACAAATAAAAATGTGTCAGGCTCACCATAACGAAATCATTTACGTAGTTTCAAAGTATGATAACAAATAAAATACTTATACAAACCGGAAGGCGAATATACTTTCTTGTAAAATGATAGTCTGGGCTGCTGTCAAGACAGTATAATTTACAATGGAGTAGGCCTTTGTTTCTAAGTCATCCGGTATTTCACAGTTTTCTTGAAAAATTCATATGCAATCCTAAAAACATTTCTATTATTTGATACCAACACTTTAAAATCTCAAAAACATACAAACATTTTCCATATAACGACCATTGTTCCAACAAATGTTAAAAAATGTTTAAATAAATTCAAAAAACTTCAAAATAAATATCTTGTTATGGTTTTACATTCTGTACAATAGAAAAGCTTTATGTTTTGCTAGTAATGTAAATATTTCGAAAAGATAAAATATAATAAAATATAATTTTTAACGGCTCTAATCCAATTATAGCCATTGTTGAGATTTAAAATAATTTTGATATTACATCCAGTTGTTATTTACTAAAAGATTTCTATAAAAAACATCACTATTCAGATTGAAACCACACTATTTCAGTTTAACAATATCAATTAGAATATCTACAAACAATTCAAACTTAAAATAAATGAAGAACTAAATGTTATTATTAAAGACATAGAAATACCTTACCTCATTTCACTATTTCTAGAAACTATAAAACCAAAATTTCTAATATCCTAAACTTTATTAATAACTTTATCATAACATACAGATAAGGGTAAACGTAAAATTATCCTTAAATCGAATGTCACCAAAGCTAAAACGATTGTACACCACAAAATTTACCCCAATTTTTCGTATAGTAAGCATATATTAAAATAGGAAAATTCCAAAAATACTGTCTTTCTTCCGTCATATAGTCCCTAAGTCCAAATATTTTAGTGTGTAAAATATTAGCTAGAAATAGTAATTTATTCTTCTAGCTAGAAATAACGTATCGTAGAAATTAACAAAATTTGTAGTTTGTGTTTTTTTCTGTATTTACTAATAAAACTAATTGTTAGAATATTAAATTTTAATTATATTTTATATATGTTTCACTGTACTTTAAATAACACAATTAGATTTCTATATATTTATTTTCATTCTTTTACAGCTTAAAGTTCAAGAAGCTTTAAAGAAAAAGGAAAAATTTAATCGCGAGCATGAAGAGGTGAGTTTTGTAGCACGTATACGAACATTAAAAACTAATTGTTATATAATAATATTGCATGTCTAATTAGCAGCTTATTAGAAACAATTTCTTTAATACAAGTTGGGTAATATGCACTTAATTAATAGCGAAACACTTATTTCAATATACTTCCTAACATGGTATAACGTATAACATTTCCTTGGAAACAACTTTTTATACACTATGTTTGTATTCATTATTTGGAGCTATGGAGCTTTAAGCATTATTTTCTAAATTTTTAATTACAGTTTGCTTCAAAAATATTTCAGTCATTTTTTTCGTTTCTTTATCATCTGTTTGTTCATCGTCATCATCTCAAATGCTTTTAGAAATATCAAAATCTTCGTTTTAAAATTCGACTGGAAGATGTCAAATTTCACTTGATTTTTTTGGCCCCCAAATACCGAAAGAAAATTAGTATTATTGGCTGAGAATTTGAAAACTCACCGCGTGAGAATCATTTCAATATTGGGTGTGTGCCTTACGTATCTAAAATCCCTAAACACCCAATGAATAATACAAGGAGCAGTACCCGTCTTATCTAAGTAGTCTCGAAGACGTACACACGAAAAAATCTTCGAGTGAATCTGTTTCTGTCTCCCTGTAGTTTGCATTTCTTATTTTCCATGGTGGAATAATTTTCAGCAACTGTAACTCACAAACTACTAATATGACCAAAAAAAACATGATAAAATAAAAATATAGTGCTAACAATGAGCAAGCTCAATATTCTGTTACCAATTTAATTAAACGTTTTTATGTCTTAACACTAATAATTAAACAATCCGGGAAAAATTTGATTTCCATATTCTTTAAAATCAAAAATTTCATTAACATATCCTACCAAATATACAAAAATATAAAAATATCCTATGTCTTTTTATACCATGTATATATGACATATATCAAAAATTTTGTTCGAAACATCAATATTTAAAGCGTTACAAACTTGAAGCTAAAATTAGTATACCTTGATATACAGCGTGTCTACTTAAGTTGGATCCATATGCAAAACTTTTCTATTATAAGGTTTACAAAAAAAATTTATTCTTTATAAATATATCTTCTTTCAAAAATACCATGTCAACATACGTACCATGTCAAAAGTGAATGCTAATATTTTCGAAAGCAAAGATTTTTTTGAAGAATATCTTTTTTTCGTAAAACTTAAAATAAAAAAAGTCTTCCATATGTATAAAATAGAAAACATTCAAATCCTACAAAAAAAATTACGCTTGTCATTTGAGCGCACAACATAGCTTCTATGTCTCACAATTTACTTTGTTATTAAATTTTAAAATGTGTATTATTAAAAACTATTATTGAAAACTCTAAAAGAAAAAATTTTCTTGAAGTAGCAATAGAGAAAACATTCGACATCCTCCTCTCCCCCTGTATTGTAATATACGACTTTATATCAATCCAAAAAGTTTTCCCCTCTCATCGTCTATGGCCTGAATCAATATCCAATATTTTAATAGATCATGATCGTTAAACCTTTAACAACATTGTGTCAAGTAACACACATTAATTTTTGTTACCATATCCAAATCAAGACTATAAACATTTCGAGTACATTTGGGAAAAGTGTATACATGTAATATGCAACATTTGAAAAAACAATAAACGTTTATCTTAAATATGCAGTTGTCGTTTATACATACCGTACCATCCAAGTAATATTATTTAATAAATAAATTGAATTTTTTTGTATATATTCTTCGAAATAATAATATCAAAGTAGAAAACTATATAGAAAAAAATACAGCACAAGAAAAGCCATGAAAGCCATTTTCTTGTTATATCTTTTTAGTTGAAAACGCATTGTGAAAATGATCCAATCATATGTACTATATGATGCGAATGAAATGAAATTCCAATAGCCGAAAAAATATTTTCCAGTGTTTTTAAAAATTTGTCGATCTGTTTGAATAAGTAATGTTATTTAGTAAAGTGGCATTTATTGATTTCATCCAATTATATCACTTATTTTAATTGTTATTCCATATAATTTCACGTATAAAAGTAGTTATGAAAGCAATAATTTTCACAACGCTGCATTCAACAAATCATCCATCATCAAGTTAAAAAGTCACTAAATTTTATTCTTAATTGTGCTAATTTGTGCGTGAGTTACACAGGCAATGATTGAACTTACTCGGACAACGCAAAACGTTACAGCTAGTCTCCAACATCGTCCAAAAAAGTTGGTACTTCAAAGTTTAAAATTTGCAACTAAGCCAAATAATTAAAAGTGCTAAATAAAGTACTTTAAAGCTCTTTCCTAGTTCTTTCATATTGCGTACAAATGTAGGATAAGAAAATTTCTCTAAAAGCCCACTTTTTAATTAAAATTTTAAAAAATTCTACACAATAGTTTATGTTTTATAAACTATCCTATTTTTATTTTTTTTGAAAATTTGGTTTTTTTATTAATTTTCTATACAATATTAGCTACTTTTGACATGTGAGAAGTGCTATGAAAAATTTATTTGTGCTACTAGGATATTTTAAGGCTATTTTTAAACAATTGCAAAAAAAAAATACTAAGGTTATAAAAAAACGTCCCAACGTTTCATTTAAATAAAAAACGAATATTTTAAAAAAGGTAGAACATTAGGCTTTTTCAACCTAGGTGAGACTACTTGTTGGATATTTTTCTTGCAACCCTGCGCCACATTTGCCAATATTTCATCACTTTGTCGAATTTGATATATTGTTCTTGTTGATGAACATCATTTGCAGGCAACCACAAAATTAAATTGTTTTCATCGTGAAATAATCTTTGATTAATCCAAAATTCTTTACATTTATTTGGCATAGGTACCTAATATAGTGTTTTAGTTAACTTTTTGATATGCACTGTTCTAGTCCCTGATAATATAAAAATGTATATAAGTATTATATTCTATGTTCGAAATATGTTTTCACTTTCGTAAAAACGATAATCTTTTTGGATGATATCGACCATTATACGCATGAAGAACTATTTAGTTTTTTTTTTCTTTTCGTTAGAAACATATTGAATACAAATATATATTATGTGAAAAAAAAATATATGAAAATTGTCACACAACATAAACCTGAAACTGTTTATTAAATTTTATTTGTACTAGTTATTAATTTTCGTAGGATAATCCATCATCATATTTCTGTTACACAAATTACAAATTTATGTTTCATTTTATGTTTTTTTCTTTGATTACAGATTTTGCGAGATATTCGTCAAGGACTTCTACAGTTTGGAAAAGAAGGTGTTCGTGGACCATTATCAGGAGGTAAGTTAACATTTAAGATTCGGCTCAATCAAATCAGGAACCACAAATGAAAACAGGAAACTTTTAAAAACACAAAAGTATTTGAAACCTCAGAATTTTAAATCTTCAAGTTTTTTCAATGGGTTATTTAAATTCTTCGTTTTAAGAATTTTCGTTTAAAATTTACAAAAATAATTTCTCGTACAACATTTATTGTAAAAGCTCGACTAAGACCAGCATTATAAAATTGTAAACACAGGTACATACTTTCCAGAATATAGTACGCGGACCGAAATTCCCAACAGAGAAATAGGAATTAATAAAGGAAAAGGTTAAGACATTGGTTAATAAAACGAATTAAATTTGCAATCCACAATTTGTGCAATTTTGTCTGAACATTTAATAATAGAGTGGGATGCTCCATTTACCAAGTGGACTTTAATTTACCCAGTGAAAGGCTGTTTTTTGTTGTTTTAATACTACCGGGCTCCATATCTTAGGTTTGTGACTGTCTATCTTGAGTCAACATATTGCCTAACTGTGTTACTGGTTTTATTAATGCTACCGTTAGAGATTTCATCCCGTCACCATCAATTAGACCATCTTGCATTTTTTCTCTTTGCAATCCTTTCTAAAAGATATGACTATCAGAAATGGCTGATATTCAGACTAATATTGTTTCATGAATGTTTTTGCGAAGATTTACATTATAATTTATGCAAAATATTATCGAAACTATCGAAAACAAAATAAGACAGTTCAGAATTAAATTTCGCTAGCCTTTTTGAACTTATCGTTAATATCCAACAGCTTTATTACTGCGGTCTTTTTAATTTTGTAACAAAAATTATGATTATTGAAACATTTTATTTTCCTGTATTTATTTTTATTTCGAAGTGGTAATAATGAATTTTATAATATTTAACAATAATTATTATATCAATTCCCATTGTTATATAAAACTTGTAATAAATGTTTTCATGTAGTCTAGACATTTTATTCATCAAAATAAAAGTAAATTAAATTTTTGCCATTTCAATGTTACATTAAAATTTATTTTATAAATAAATGAAACAAAGTCGATTTGTTATAGAATTTTGTACTCTAAACCTTAAATTAAAAACAAATCCACTTGTATAGAAGGATAACGTCTAAATGCCAAATTTCTAGCTTTAGTCCAATCTATTATTTTCTATTGAAAATGCAGTAATATAGATTTTTAATACAGAGACTTCATGACATAATGAAGATGAGGCAGATTTGCTCTTTTACAATTACAGTTTAGCATTAAATTTATCAAACTTGTATGCTGTGGACCCTTTGAAATGTTCTTCAATTTATAAATAATTAGTAATATCAATACCATTTTGAAAGTATTTGCCTATAACTGCTCAAAGAAGGATTAATATAAAGGTGTGCTTTCTTTTATATCGGTATGGAAACATTGAATAATCTTGAAAAAACACCCGATTTCTATATGGTAAAAACAATGTATTCCCTTTTTGTTGCGTTTTGGCCCAAAACTGTCATTTTTGGACATGTAATGGCGTTTCATAGATTCGTGTCGATTGTCCGCTCTCCAAATGCTGCGATTTTGTCTATTAACGCCGCCAGACAGTGTGAAATGGACCTCGCTGGTCATCAAAATTTTGCTTCCAAAAATCAGTTTCAGTGTCAACCATTTGAACCAGTTCAGCCAGTTCTAATTGTAACGCCTTGGCCGTTGATAAACGCCATGTTTCGACGATCTTCCACTGTCCCGTGCTCAACAAAATTTGACACCAAACAACTAAGAGTGTTGCCCGACGGTGCCTGTTGGCCGCGATATTTTCATCAATATACACGTAGAGTTAACACAACTGAACGGCTTACAATGTACAGCGTCACTATATCGGCGCGTTGTTTCGATGTGAAGCTATTCATGATTAAAATTATTCTGAACTGACGTTTCAGAAACATGTATAATAACGTCGAAACAATTGAATGTAATCTACTCAATCGGTTGATACATGTCAAAGTTATTTAGTTACCGACATACAAAATGGCACACTCTGTAGTTATTGAAAAAGGTAGGATTTGGTTTTTGATTTCAAAAGTGACAAAAACATATTGAACAAATAAACCTCACTATTTTGATGGAAGAAGTTTTCAGAATCGATAACAGAAGTTTTCATTAATCGGTTTTTGTGTGAGCAGCAATTTCTTAAAATATAATTACTTAAAATAGACTTGATCAAAAGAATGCAATGAATAACTGAAAAATTTTATCCCTTCATCAGATTTCCCATTTCGAATCGAACATTTCTTACCTTAGTCATTTGCTTTCAATGTCTATTATAGTTTCCAAAGTAAGAGAAGTTCTGATACTTTTAAAACCCTTTACAATATTTTAGAAAATTTAATCAGTGGAATGTTAGTTTTTCAGAACAACCAATTTAACAACGTCTTTGTTTTCAATATGTAACAAAATCTCTGTTTTCAAAGTATATTGAAAATAATAAAACTAAACAACTTCAATATCCCATTTCAAATAATACCCCCAACAATTAAATGTCATCATAAAATTGATAATAAATTTTTATATTAAATATTTTTCAGATGATACTTACATGTATGATGAAGATGTTAGAGTATTGGCACCAGGTGGTACTGATCGAGGTCATTGGTACGATGAACCACCATACGAGAGTGATCCTGAAGACTTTTTAATGGGTGCCAATGCACCAGGTGTGCCAACTGCTACGATTCAAAATGGTCGAGTATGTTTTACATTGAATTTGCGACAGGAACAGCGTGGAGAAGGTATTATTTCATTACCGAGTGCTGGTGATATTTCGTTACCAAGGGATACACCAAGTAACGGAACTCCTAGAAGAGGCTTAATTTTACCACCATCTGGACCGTATCCAACTACGATCATTCCATTGAGGTAAGAAAAAACTTATATTGAAGTTTATCCAAGTCATTGGTTTCTACTTTTAAATTTTTATAATTTTTACAGATCAGCAAGAGATAGAGAAAGTGGAGACTACGCAGGTTCAGATGTTCAGAGTGTTAGTTCAAGGTTATCAACGATATCGGTAGAAACGAGTCGATCAGAGCAACAAGATGCGATATCGCCACAATACGTAACACATAATAATGCAGGTGGTAAAGGACGACCGTTTCGTAAGATGTTAGGATATACACCTCGGAGTGAAGATGGTTTATCACCCAGCCATAGTTCTGATTACGAGGATCAAGAAGAATTTGATAATATTTCACAACAAATAGCTACTGTTCATATGGTAAGTACGATAAGATTGCATAAGGTTTGATGCTGCGGCACTTTTTATTACAACCTCATTCAACGTTTCAAAATAATTATTTGCAGTCTAATGATGGCAGAGTAGCAGGCGTGGCAGGGTTAGTTGGACGAGTTAGAGGTCTTCGACAAGATGTTCAACGGAAAATCACTCGATTGCGCAATGAAAATACGGAACAGCAGAGGCGAAATGAACAAGCATTTGCATGTTCGGCAAGTTCAGTTGAAAGTCTTCCTAGTGGATCTGGGTCAAGTACGTAGAAAATTATTTTCTATTTTGTTGAAATATTAAATATATTAAAATTTTTTAGGTACACAAGCTTTGGTTCGCGCAGGTAGCAATCATAGTTCAATTTCAGCTGAAGATCGAGAATCTAGTCCAACACACTTAGACCAAATTGTTGGCAGAGCTCGTGCATTGGTCGACTATACGCCAAGTCCGTATGATAAGGAAGGTTTAAGATTTAAGGTAAATGAATATTATTGAAAAATTTAATTAGCACAAAACATAGCCGAGACAATACACAAAATTTTTGACACTTAAAAAAAAATTGGATTTTGAAATGATCCTTTACTATTGGCAATCTGATTTTCTTTAGGTCTATGATCCATATTGGAAATTGTAAGCGCTTTTTTATGTTCGATTTTTGAATGCCGCAATTTGTTCAAATCATGTTTTCGCTAGTTCATAAATATTGAAAATATTAAAATATTTCCATTTTGCTTAGTATCCGTCAAATTTCATCAAACCTGTTTCCATTGTGATGAATTTCCAA
Organism: Chrysoperla carnea; assembly: GCF_905475395.1. Classification (NCBI taxonomy): domain Eukaryota; kingdom Metazoa; phylum Arthropoda; class Insecta; order Neuroptera; family Chrysopidae; genus Chrysoperla; species Chrysoperla carnea. Next base: position 58,387,669 of record NC_058337.1, on the reverse strand, counting down.
CATATAGTCGAATAATAAAACAGAAAATTTCTTTTTTCCATTCCAATTTTTTCCATGTGAAGTTGAACTTGTCTGACACCGGAAATATTTTACTATTTTTTTCCTTTGCAAAAAAAAAAGCTTCACGTTACATACACAGTATTTAATAGTTTTTGAATTATGTTTTGCTGCTCAAATTTACTGCGCAATAGACATTTAATTTATTTTTTAACCACAGACGCCTTAACTATTCTTTTAATGCCAGCGTACTACCTTCAAGTTCATAATAAATAATTCACAATAAAATGCGTGACAAAATATATTAAAAATTATACATATATATTTATTGGGCAATTTTGAGTTAGCAGAGACGTCTGTGGTTTTCTCAAATAATTTATTAAAAATTCCCTAAATACTAAATAGCATATTTTCATTTTTACAGAAGGGAGACATAATAGATATATTATCAATGAACGCTACTGGATTATGGAAGGGTATTTGTAACAATCGTATAGGCAATTTTAAATTTATCAATGTTGAATTATTATCAGAGCGATCAGTTAGATCTAGGCACGATATGAAATGGTTAAAAAACGCTCGAGGTAAATTATGTTCTGTGGAAGATTTGCTAATTAAAATTGGAATGCATGAACATATATCCGTATTTGTGTTAAATGGTTATGAAGATCTAGAATTGTTTAAAGAAATTGAGCCAGCTGATTTGGATTACTTAGGAATTATTAATCCTGATCATCGAGCCAAAATTTTATCGGCAGTTCAACTGCTACACGATTTAGATTGTAAGTATATTTTTATTATCGTTCGCTACTTTTTGGATCCCAGAACAACGTAAGAAAAGATATTTTGAGATATCATGGATGTAATTTTCGACCATAGACAACTTACTTCACAAACTTTGACCAGAAAAAATTACGAAATTTCAAATATACTCTCAAGTTTAGATATTTTTTGAAAAAGACATATAAGTATTTCGACTATGTAATCATTATCAAAGACATGCATTGGTTGGAGAGTAGTTTTAGAAATTCAATGTACATTATTCGCCATCACACCTGGTTTCTGGTCAGGATCTTAATTTGTATCTTCGTCTGTAAAATTTCTAGATTTTGTCGCGACACATGGATATACCCTGACCAATTTCGTTTTTTACGGAATTTCTCAGTTAGTGGATGTTGTCTGAGCAAAACACCCGTTCTCGGCATATTAACATCCGATTATAGTTATAACGGCTTTAATCTATAAATATATTCCGTGGATATTCGTATGCAAACCTAGAAGCTCAAAAATAGATGAATAAATCACTACTAGATTCATATTAATCAAAATTTTATGTTTCAGCTGGCAGTGAAGGAGATATAGCTGGTTCAAGTAGTGAAGGGGACGATCATACACGAGGTTTGAACTTAGGCATAACAGGCAATTGTTCTCCGTTTGGAAGACGACAATTTCCTCGAGATTCAGGCTGTTATGATGCCTCAATGAAAAGCACACGAATACAACAGCATGGGAATGATTCTGACACCAATGAGAAAAACGTATTCCCTGACAATACCAATAATCTTGATTCCATCGTACAACATTGCAGTAACGAAATTCTTGCTCGTGTTAAACAAGCACAAAATATTGGGAACAAAAAAGATGATCAAGGATATCATCCAAACATTCCCCCACAATCACCACTTACACCAAATATTGCTAATTCACCAAGTACGGAAAAATTGCCATCGCGAGTAGCTTTTGATACATTTACACGTAATCAATTAATGGATCAACATGCACGACGCAGTAATTTAGCAAATCGATCGAGTGGACGCAAAGTTTCTTCGAGCAATATAACCGCAACACTTTTAGAAGATTCATGTGAAGCGGATCAGAAATTAACAATGGTTAAATATGTTGTTGGTGGTAGCACTGATTTAGGATTAGGCTGTGAAAGTGGCAACACAGCAAGTTCACTTGGACGTGGTGGATGTTTAAGTGAAAAATCAAGTGATTCTGGTGTGAGTAGCAGTTCATTATCATCAACAAATCCTAGACAACAATCAAATAAAATTGATAGCCCCACACGTACATTTGTTTCATCAAATAATTGTCGAGCATCACCTACGAAAGCTGGTGATATGAAATAATTGAAAATGTTAATTTTTTCGAAGATTTTTTTTAGCAAAAAATTTTATTGTTATATTGTAGGAAAAACAAATCGGCCTAGATTTAATTTAAAATATTTGAGGAAAATAAATAAATAATATTTACGTGCTCCCTTAAACGCCAATGTACATAAAAATTGTATCATAGATAGAAGAAGAATAAATGTCATTCTACTTAATAAAAATAAATATCAAGAATTCTTTATCAAATAAAATAACCTCACTTTAATGTTATCGATAAATTATTAAAAAGCTATAAACATAATCATTACGTGTGAACTTTATTGTTCTTTAGTGAGATCTTTGACAACGACGTAATTTTCCGTCAAACAATGTAAAGGAGAGTATTGATGAAATATTTTGTAAATATAACTTGGATAAGCAATATGGCGGAAATCAATGCACATTGTCTTAGTTTCCACTAAAGTTTTATATTCAACAAACTTAAGACGTATACGTACACTGTTTCAAAATGAAATCCGGGATGTCTCCTAAGTAAGTACAAAAATTTAAAAGTATGTTCTTAACGAACCAATTTTATGGCAAAAAGTTCATATGTCTGCAAACTATCGCTACTGATTTTCAAAAACCGTTAGAAAAAATTTTAAGAAAAATGCTTTCAGATACATATTAATCGGAATGCATTTTATGGCTCCAGTTAAATGCGTGAACGAAATTTCACCAAAATTTGTGATATTACCGAAATTTAAAAAAACGTGGAAAAACTGATTTTTTGCTTAAAACTACCATAACTACCATCCTGTATCTTGGAAACAAAGTGTTTGTGGACATGTGAACTTTTTTCTATAAACTTGGCTCAAGAATTTACCTTTAAATTTTCGGTATTTATACTTAGGAAACATTCTGTATATATTCTGTATATCTATTTTTATCTATAATCAATTAATTAGACCACAAAACCGACGTGACAAAACCACCAGCGAATCTTTATGTGAAATTAATTTTTTATGAGCGATATAGAGTATCACTATTTCAATTTTCCAATAATTTCCTTTTTTTGTACCGAAGAATCTCTCTGCCAGAACACATTTAATTTGCCTACATGTCAATTTCTGTAACTGATTGTCTCGTGCTTTTGCACTGCAGAGTTGCATTAATTAAATTGCTGACACTTACTAAAAAAAAAGTGTGTGGACTTGTTAAAAGGTGCAGCAGATGATTGTATGGATCATATTCAAATATTCGGATACACTTTCGAAATTTCCCACTTTATTTCATATTCACTAACACTTTCTACAACACAATTATGCAGGAGCCTAAATTAACATAATTTCTTTGTGAATGGTTTGGAATCTTGTTCAGTATTTTAGTACATCTACTTGATTTACTTCTGTATTCTTACAAGTACCGATTTAACAGTCTTGAGGTTTCAATAAAAAGGCTATATTGACAAAGTATAACTAAAATTATTACCCAGACTGATTTTCAAAATACGATAGATTCAATTGGGCTTTTTATTTACAATTTTGCTCATTGGAGGCGCTTTTTTATCATAGAAATTATGGAGGGTAAAGATAAAGAGAACCATCTCCATATATAAAAAGTGTCCATCGAAAAGCAGCAAATAAGGGTGGCGCTGCTGTAGCAAAAGTGTAAGTTTTAAAAGGAGTGCTCAAAGTAATAAGAGTAATATAAAAATCTAAACAAGTTGTTCGAGAAGGACAGAGAATTTCAAATCAAACACCTGCTACACAAGCGCTATTCTGGTTAATTTTATGACTGTTATTTGCTTTTTTCAGATGGACACTTTTTTACTTTAACTGCTATTTAAGATGGTTCTCCTTACTTCTTCTACCCTCCATACATAGAAATGTAACTGACCAATTCTTATTGGGAATAATAACTATAACAATGCTACCTGGAGGTAAAAAATTTAACTAATTTTACTATTGAAATGCTGAAAAACATAAACCAAATTTAAATCAAAAACACAAAAACACTCTTTAATTATAATCATTTTCTAGTAATTAATTAATCTATATTAAATACGGCGTTTATTACGTAACATGTGCTTAACATACCTTGTTTATTTGTTGCATTAAACGCCCGTAAATACCAACTGAGTTAATTGTGTGGCTTTTTTGCATAATTGATGTTTATTTTAGAATTTTTGTTTCAGAAAGAAAATTGCTGTAGTCATAATCATTAATCTGAAAAAAATGAAACAACTAAATTACTAAATTTAATAATACTTAAATGACATTAAAAAGAGGTTATGTATTTTTTCTAATAATATATTGTTGACTGATGTTAAAAAAGAGTGGATAAATTCTAAAAAAAAGAAACATAATAATAAACTGCCAATAGTAAAATTCCACATTATTAATAATAAATAATCTTTTATCATTAATATATAAATATATATATAATTAAAAAAATATATTAAAAAAGAATAAAAATTAATAAGTGATAATGAAAGAAAACAAAGTTAATTTTTACTTGGAAAACAATTCAATATTTGGCTAGAGACAATTATTATTGAAATGAAGGAAAGATATAATTATTATATAAAAAGAAAAATAAGTAGTAATTTCATTTAAATGTAAATATGTATTGAAACTAGTTCTTACATATGAAACTAGTCTATTATATGTAATTAAAACAAATATTAATTAATTATGTTAATTATACAACCAATGGATTTATTCTTAAAATTTTATTAAGTTCTTGTTTTTATCAATCGTTATTGTATGAAAAAATAAAATTATTAACTTTCTTGTCAAAAAAAAAAAAAAAAAAAAAAAAAAAAAAACATCAATCTGGCAGGATCATGCTTCTCTGTTTCAAGACATAATGTTGTGTTAGTGATAATTTTTATTAATCAGTGTCTGAAATTTGCTATTTAAATTTTAATGAAAAACACAGTCACAATTTCGTTTGATAGTACGAAATTGTCGCATCCGGAGAGATTGGACTAAGAATGTCGCATATATGAAAAAACAGCGAAATACAAGAAAGGAAATATGACGATATGTACCCAAAAAGAGTTATGATAAACTACAAAATCACTCTAACATTACTAATAACAATCAATAAAACTTAGTTGTAAACGAAAACGAAATTGTATTACATTTTCTGGATTGATCGGTCGGTATGATAATAACTTTCTTTCCAACGAGTGTTTAAAATTATACTTCCGAAAATCAGTCACATTGAAACTAAATTTTGAACTTTAACTTACAATTTAATATTTTTAGTTTGTTTAGTTTAAAAGTGGTAACCTTTAAGAGATTACGTGGACCAAAACACAAAAAATAGTAAAGGGAAACGTAAAAAAAGCGTGTATTGTCATGATTTGCAAAATATTCAATTTTTAAGACAAAATGAAAATCTCCCCCTTTTTTAAGCTGCTTTTTACAGCCTTTTGGACTAAACGATGTGACAACCCTGACAATGGCAAATGGTCCGAAACTCTTGTAGATATACTTCTAAAAATTGCTCTATAATAACAACTAATATCAGAATACTATAGAGAATACTTATTACAAATAATATAGGACCATCTTCTGTTGGTTTCGATTGAGGGGAATGATTCCTTTAATTTGTAAAATTTTTTGCAGAGAGGAAAATCGAAAAGTCTTTAAAAAACACGGAGAATGCTAACAACAAACTTTCATTCGAACAAAAAAATTAAAATTTTGAATTAATTGATTTCTGAAAATGATATAAAAAAAAGGAACTTAGCATAAACAATGTTGTATTTAGTCAATAGTTTTTGATTTAATTAATCCAATAATTATGCCAATATAGGACAATCGTATAGTACTTATTCTTTATTTTAACTTAATTTTTTTATGGTTTAGTTATTTTTAACTAAATAATAATGTTGAAATCTGGGTATACACTTAATTTTTACATTTTAACTTGATGTTTGTTTATTAGAGTACTTGCATTAATTTTTTTTCTTTTCAAATTCATATATAAATGACAGAATAATTCATCTAAAGTATATTTAGGTAATTTTTGTTTTTAATTAATAATTTCATTTTTCTATTAATTATTAACAAAAAATAGTTATGAATAAAAAAACTGTTGAGACGTATTTACATCCTTTAAGGCAGTGAGCCAATCGGAATGACGCTAAATTCCCATTTTTTAGCTTGTTTCTATGGAAAATTATGTTATAATATATTCAAAGCAAGTTTAGAAACAAACCATTTATCATTATGCATATTATTCTACCATTTCTCCGTTACGATTATTTAAATGACTCTGATTTTCTAAATTCACTTTTCATTCTACCATCAGAAGGTACAAAAGCAATTCTCACTGTGAACAAATATCTCGTCCAAACTTTGAATTAAATGGTAATCAATATCGTATCACGACAATTTATATTACGATAATTTACCTTCTATTTTCGAATCCTCTCTGCTTAAGGTTGCAGATTATTGAATTGAATAATTTTTAATTGTTATATTAATTAATAAATATAAGAGCAAACTTCACTAAAGCGAATACTTTTATTGTGAAATAAACATAATGTATTATGATTTAAAGAATAAATCCATTGATTTATAACTTTATTGTAAATATTATTAAAAGATAAATAATATAAAAAAGAATTTTTTCTTCAATAATTAAAAAATAAATAAATAAAAATGAGTTTTTTTAAATTTTTAATACAATAATTAATAATTAAATATTAATAATTATTAAACTTAGATAATATTCTTTTTTAATTTATTAACTTATATATTTTATGAATTCTTTTTTTATTACATTCATACAAACAAAACAAAAATCAAACATTTATATAAATAGTTAATAACAAAAGTAATTATTAATTTTCAAAAAAAAATAAAAAACAATTTCTTCATATCACACCCTGTATATGTTATATGTAATTAGAAAATAAATGTGTTAAATAAAAATTAATTATTAATATTTTTATTCTTACTTCCTTAGACAGTTCCAAAAATTTAACCTAAATTTCAAATTGAAAAATTATTCACAAAGGCACCATCTAAGTTTTTGATCAAGGCAATTTTAATAATTGGTCTAAATGATTGATAATTATCAAATATTTTTCAACATTCTTTTACGGCAATATATATATACCTTTTGCTTTAACTAAAAATGTAGTCAAAGAAGTTTATTGTGCAGTTTGCCAAAAATGATAATGCAGCCCATATTATGGTGAGGACAGCTGAGAGTATCGAATTATATTTTTAGCCCCCGAATAACAAATCGGAGTTCCATTAGTTTAACGTGTAAGTGTATTTATGTGTCTGTCTGTGGTATCGTAGCTCCTAAACGGATCAACCTATTAGATATTTATTTTGAAAGGTAATTTGATTGAAAGTGTTCCGTACTTGGTAACAACTAGAATTGCTGAGCAGATTTTCTTGAAACATAGCTCCTTGATAAGAAAGTCGGATTAATGAATTGTTATATCAAGGGCTTTTGTCTGCTAAACTGTGACAGTTCTATAAAACGTTCGCAAAAAAGTCTCTTTTCATTTTTAAGAAAGCATTTAAGAAGTGAATTTCTGAATTATTTTAAAGAAGAATATGTATATTTATTTTGATTCTCAAATTTACGATTCATGAATCAGACTATTTTATCAGAGGGACACTCGACTCGATCGAATTACCTTTCAAACAAACAAAATTCAAAATCGGTTCGTTTCTTTTTATTGGGGGTGGAGATTTCTTTAAATTTTTACACACACAATCATAAAGAAACAGTTTTAGCTAAAAGAATTAAAGCTAGAGGGTAGAGCCTGTTTTTCTGCCTACCTCCAGGTATTATAAGTTAATATGGACCTTACTTTTAAATGCACCTGAAGGTTAAAGGAGCAAGAAGACAGTTTTTGAAGGTCCAACATTGATATATTTCAATACAAGTATATATTCCTACATATAACTTTAATCGATTCCAGCTCGATTCCAAAGCTGATTTTTTGTTAAAATATTCCTTAAGCATATATAAACTAAGGACGAGCTACGGCGAGTTGAGGCAATGGAATTTTTTGAGACGAAAGAAGAATATTTGATAGAAATTAGAAATTAATTTTCGCTGATAACATGCATTGGGAAATTTATTTATAATGAAAATCACAACGAATGATAATACATAGACAACCAGTCAGAATAGAAAGCCCATGTAAAATTGTATGCTCTCAAACTTTTTAATAAAAGATAAAGTTTACTTTTAAAGGTATCCCAATCAAATGAAAAGTCTCTATTTTTATCTACGTTTTTAACTATTTGGTCATTATACGCAGAAGTACAATTAAAAGTATCTTTATGTAGTCCATAGAATAAAGTTGTATTTTTTTGCAAATTTTTTTCTGTGAATTCTATTTCTTGATAGCTTGATTCAAAATGGATATATTTCAGCTGTAAATTATCAAAAACTCGAAAAACGCATCCTAGTACAAGCCATGGTTAGGTTTTATTCAACGATCAAGTATATGCAGTTATTTTAGTAGTAAAATAAAATAATGACAATTTAGTATAACCATATATAATATGTCGATTGTAACAATTTGAGAACTTACCAATGAGCGGAAAGCGATTTATGTTCTTTACCAAAGACAGTATGATATTTCTCTTATTGTTTTCACCACGCCACTAAATGCATCGCTAGAATGCCTGCAAATCTACAAAAAAAAATCGAATCGAAATTCTATGAATCATTTATGAAATTCATCATACGCATTGTGCAAGCAGTTACAGATTACATCTTTCTAAGTTAATCTAATTTGGCTTTTATAATGCCGATTCATTTCGCACAAAATCAAACTAGCGGTACCTCAGTGAAATATTTATAAGTTCTCAGTATATTTATTTTCTTTATAACACAGGCAAGTAAACAACATTAATTATATTTTTCACTTTTTATATACTTAATTACAAGTCTCTGCACAGTAATTTTATCATTTATCATTTATGTAAAAATATTGCCTTTATTTTTTAAATAAAATGATATTATTTTTTTCTACCTTTCTTTTAACTCGTAGTGTCTGCTTGCCTGCCGAAAAAAGTGGATCGATTTTTAACCCTTTTTCCGTGATCCAATCGAGCTGAAGATTTCCAGACAGAATCGCGCCAACGATAAAATTTTAAAAAAAATGTTTGTTTAAAAAAAATTAATCAAAACAAAGGAAAACAAACAATTAACTTAGTTAACTGTTGAAATACCATGTATAGAATATGTGGATTACACTGTCATATTACACATACATACATGTCACACATACATAACTGATAGTCCCATATAATACATACTATATAATTTGCGTTCTCACGGGTAAACAGTGATGTTTACGAAAAAATGTTTTAAACGAAAGTTTTTTATAAGGAACATTTTTTACATTTCAATTTTTCTTCTATCTCTATCGGTTTACAAGATGGTTCCTAGGGATCCAAGACCCAATTGACTTATGTTGCCCATTTACGAACTCGAGCTCATTTTTTATGTCCAAAGCACGCTGTAAAAATTTATCCTTGATATCATTTTTCGTTTTTGAGTTATCGTGTTGACAGACAGACGGACAGATGGACAGATTGATAGACGGACAGGCGGACAGACGAACAGACGGACAGACAGGCAGACGGACGACGGGCAGACAAAAGAAAATGGACTAATTAGGTGATTTTATAAACACCTATAACAAAATTTTCAATCAATATTTTTAAGCGTTACAAACTTGGGACTAAACTTAATGTACCTACTGTGATATATTTTATATATGCATAGTATAAAAGGAAGTATAATCAAAACTTGGTTTTTATGGGCTAGTTTTCATGGCGTTAATTTGTTAAATATACAAGCACCGACGTTAGCTCGGTTTAAGTATTTAAACTACCTATCGCCAATCTCAATAGTTAATAATTACATTGTATTATTGTGATCTTTATCATTCGTTTAAAAACAATACACAACTTAATGAATATACTTACTTTATGGCTTATGTAGGTCAATAGACTAACTATACGTTTAACAGTGGCGGTTATTTACTTTCTAACATTATTTATGAGTAATAGCATTCCACAAGGCGAGGAAAGTGAAAACGTTATTATAATTCCTTCCTGCCTATTTATTCTTTTAATTTTTAATTTTTGATAAACGGAAATTGTTTGAGTGATGTACGTGTGGACCAAGTCAATTTTTAAGATAGATGATTTTTTAATGAGCTGAAAATATATAAATAACCCCCTGGTAAAATTTGTTCAAAGATAAATCGTTGTATTCTATATGACCACAAAAGTGAACAGTTTTTTTTTTTGTATATGCGAGTTACTTAGAAGATAAAATTGGAATGAAAATTTTGTTATAATTTTTGCAGTTAAATCAATGGTAGGTTTTACGGCCGACTTAACCATTGGTTACCACTTACACAGCCTAACAGACTTGCTTTTCTGATAAACAAAGCACAACATACCTCAAAAATGTCCCATTTATATCGAAAGAATGTGGCGAAATTGACATACTGTTGACATTTTAATTGGAACCTTTTTACACATAAAATGTTATTGGACAATCATACTAAGGAAGACTCTATCTATCTTAGAATATTATAGAGTTGTACTTAGAATATTATACAGATGTACGGCTTCACCATAATTACGGTTGTTCATTATATTAAAGAAATATATGAACGCATTCTATAATCGTTCTCTAGTCTTTAATATCAAAACTTTATTACGACTAGCGAACGGTTAATCCAAAAATAATTTTAAATATTTGCGGTTTAATGAGTTAAATGAAGTGTATAATTTTTATAAAACAGGGAACAATTTTGATAAATAGTTTAACCAAATAATAAATGATTAATTGTGGTTTTCAAAAGTATCTAAATTAAATAATTGATCTAATCAAACCAAACCACGTCGTAGCCGCCACTGTCAAATATTTATTTAAATCAATTTGTAAGTACATTTAAATTTTAAGTAACGTTTTTATCGTGTTCCGTAGTATATTTTGTTTCAGTTTAATATCATAATTCAATTCATATTAGAGTTATAGGCGGGATAAACACAATACTTCGTAAGGATAAACGCTTTCTTGCATGAGCAAATGAAAATAGACCACCTATTAATGTAGAAGTTTTTTTTTAATCTGTACTATTTTAGATGGCTATTCGAATATCGAATTGGTCACTTTATCAGCTCCTAATTGTATTTTCAGTTTATCTTGTGAATAATAAAAATGTGGAAGCGTGAAAAAGACTCTATTGTAGTAACTACAATAAAAATACAATAGCAGGGATAATAATTCTTGCCTATAAAGTTGCTTGGTCTGCATTGTGTAAATTATTTTCGGAAGATTATAAGCTGGAATGCAAGTTAAAAATTAGATTTCTTATCTCTCTTAATTATATTTTATAGTTTGTTTGTATATGATTATGGGAGATTTTTACACCATAGAAAACAATTTCTAGACAATTTAAGAGTAAATTCTTAAACTATATAGAATAAATACTTAAATTTCATTTTTTTAGATAATTCCGAATCTTAGCTCCTCTTTATATTATAAAATAAAAACATCTTCATACCTTTGGGTTATTGTGGTTAAAACCTCTGGCTTTATGTACGTATTTTTATTGTGGTTAAAATTCAATAACCTCTTGTGCCGTGAACACGATTTTTGGGTTCTTCAAATCTATTCATTAGCTTACCTTCAGCTGCGTCAATGATGAACAGTAGTTCCAGTTCCATTTAAAAAACATAATTTCATGATTTCAAATATATTTGTCAAATCATTATTTATTTCCTTAGAACTATTAAATAATCTAATCGCGCGCAACTTGTCTAGTAGAAACACATTCATAAAATTATTATCTCATTTCATTCATTTGTAGAACTGAACTGCCCATAGTGATAGTAATCAGTTTTTGGAGTTTATAAAATTTTAAAAAAGCATGACTTTCAGAAAAGTCACTTAGATGTATGGCAAAACGTAGCAAACCAAATTTTTATCATGTTCAAAGTTTATAATGATAAAATTCTCTATTTCAGCCACCGATATCTCGAAAACTAACCCAAAGAATCAACCTTCAAATTTTGTTACTGTCATAATCGTAATCAAGCCTTGGAGTAAACTGCAATAATAATTGTCGAAAAACCATCGAAGATTTTTCATCCTTAATGAAGTTCTTGAATAAATTATAGGGGAAAGTTTCATAGAAGGAATCGAAACGATTGGGGTGTTACCGTGATCGTCCTACCTTAAATATATTATTATTATATATATATATATATATATATACTACATACTTATACTTCAACCACAATGATAATTGTAATGATAATCATATGTCCAATGAAAGTTGTAAGTATAATTTTAATAAATCGACTTCTGAATAATAATTTTCTATAATAACACTTTACATTCAAATAGCAAAAAAATAAAAAACATATGGCTGTATTTTAAAATAATATTTTTATAAAAAATACAAATGTTAGGTAAGTGTTGAGGATTTCTTTTATAATAGCGTACTTTCGGTAGTAAAAAATAAATTATAAAATTTGATAAAAATTACAATTTATGTAGAAATATACTTAACTATTCTGATTTTGAGCCATAAAAGCATATAATTGTTTTATTTTATTAAAATTAAAAATCGTAATTTATAAACTGTATATCATGTGACCTAAAACTCGGGCCAACCCTGATGCGATGTCATATCGGTATTATAGACGAAGAGACGAAGCAGAAAAAATGATCAAAGTTCGAAAAATTTGAGTAGTAAGTCGGATTTGAATGCGGTTTTCGGTATTCGATTCGTTAGAGCGTCAGAAAATTTTGTGACTTAGTCTGATTTATAAGAAATAAAAAATATTCAATTTGTAAAATTAATGTGCATTTTATAATTGCATTTTTAATTACCGTTAATATTGAATTTACAATTCGGTTAATAGGGATGAAAATGATTTCAAACTTGTTACACGGCGGTTTTTGGGGTCGCTGAACACGACAGGGGGTCGCTAAGCATATTGTGACAGAATTGGTCATAATGGTACCTAGGGCTCCGGGTAAACGGTTTCTCGCTGAACAAGAATATCGCGACGAAAACACCAGAAGGCGACAGGAATACCGTTGTACCAGGTGGCACATTCTTTTAATGACATACAAGTTAGAAAGGTAGACAAAGGGACCACGAATCAACATAGAAGTGGATAATGGTACGAGTTCCGCTATGGGGATAATGAATTACTTCTTCGAAATGTTTTTTAGTAATAACTGTTGACAATATCAATATTACGTCACCAAAATGGATGACAGCGTTTTTGACAGAATAAAAAAGGTTTAAAATTTAATTTTAATTTTATGGCAAGAAAGCGTGTTAATTTTGCCAGAATATAAAAACCAAGATTTTTAACTGTTGTTTTATTTTGATTAAATTTTTAACTGCTATTATATTTTAATTATTTCTATATTATAAAATATGTGTCGTCACACCAAAAATGTGACCATCTGTGACAAGGAGAGGGGGGGGGGTGGTTTAAAAAATCGTAAAATTGTAGGGACGTAATTTATGAATGGCTCCTTACTCTATGGTTAAATTCAAATAATATACTATTTGCCTATCTATGTATTTTATATTTTCATTAAGATAAATTTTTAACTTGTGAATTTTACACTGTCGATAAGGTACAAAAAGTACAAAATAAATCTACTGACAAGGAGTAGAAATCATTGATATATTTATCAATAACAACATAATTAATATCATTACATTTTAAATTTGTGCCACTTCATTAGTTATTCAGGTACAATAAAGAACACTTCAAACTATGTACAATGCATACAGGACGTATCAATAGATTAAACCTGAGTCATGGAACGATAATTAGGTGTAAGTATTGTAAAAGGTAAGAAATATAAAAGCAAAAATCGGAGGCAGATATTTTAAATTTTCAAAGTGAGGACCGTAGATACTTTGATTTTTCAAACTGATAGCGGTCTGAAATAATATCAGACCGCTTGAGGTTTAATATACGAGTCGAGTTTAGCATGGATTAAACTTTAGGAATGTAGACGGGAATGTTTGTATAGTATACAAAATTGAGTGGTGTGATTTGATTTTAGAAAAAGCGTATTTCCTGTGTTTATTGAAAGCTTAAAAAACTTCAAATTATTAAGTTTCAAAAATTGCGTGGTAAATTATAATAGTTTATCTATGTTTACTATTGGGGTCAATAAGAATCGAAGTCTGTCAACATCGTATGCGCATATAGCGATCAACTTTTTGATGGTAAGTTTTAACAATCCTTCTCTTAGTCCTGTTGTAATAGACCAATAATAGTAGAGACGTCCTACGGAACTGATCAAGTGCATCTGAGTTTTAACGGCCAATTTGACTATTTAGCAGGAAATAAGGCACATACTTGAAAATGATATAAAATAGCATGATATAAAAATAAAAAAGTAACAAGAAAGTAAAGCTATAGAAAATATGTAATATTTGAACATGTAAATATACATATAAGTTGCAAATGTATACCCTTCAAGTTTCCCAAAACATTTTTACCATACATCTTGATTTATTATATTAACATAATAGTTCAACAATAAGTTTAATTTTAAAACAAAGCAAGATAAAATTCCAGCTTAGAATATCCCTTTAATTTATTACTGAATTTTGGGTACGATTTCAGCCGTTCTTGATTTAAATAGCTGATTAATGAATTTAAGAGCATTCTCTGATTGAAAATATTCAGAAATTTTAATTCCACTCACGCACAGATACTTCGTTTACATGAAGCTTAATAGAAAGCATAATTTTATGCTCAAAGTATTATACGTAATTATATTATAAACTTTTTTTTTATGCTCAAAGTATTATATGTAATTATATTATAAACTTTTTTACTTAACTTCCAGTCGCTTCCACCATTATATTAAGAAAATAATTTTAACCTCATTCACACACATCCAGCTCCGGCACTCTCTTATCATTGTTGAGGAACCAACGACTCATTAACACCCTAACGAAACTGAAGAAATATGTTTTCCAAATCAAAAGAAATAATTTCTATCAGCTTGTTTCTCAGCGAGATCGGTTTTTGATTGATACGATGCGATTCAAAACAAACTACGAAATGAATTTCAAGATAAAGTTTAGTAAATTAAAAGGATTTATGGAATATTCTCGCCTTTTTTCGTTTCGTTATATTACTAATTCCTAATAGTTATACTACTTTTTTCGTTATACTACTTTTCCTATGTGGTGGGTCACTCTGTATATAGATAATGAAAGCTTTCTTTCGCATGAACAAGAATAAATTACATCTCACTTAGAGCGATCAACGAGCGAATGTATTATTATTAACGTAGTAAAAATGTGTATTTAATCAAATTATAATGTTTGCTTGATTATTATTTATTTACTTATTTATAAAGAGTAAAAAATCAGGTTACTACTATATCAACTTACTTTTTTTTTATTTAATTTTATTTTTGCTAAAATATTTGTTATTATTTGTTTGCAAAATAACAGAGAGATAAATTTAATTTTATATTAATTGTATTTATATTTCACTTTTTAATTTCTATTTCTATAAGAACATTCGTTCTTAAAAAAACGAATTTTTTCTTTTTATTTTATTTCTTTTTAATATTATTTACATGAAAGTAGTAAAGTTAAACTTAAAATGATAGAAACATTTCATTTAGCTGTGTGATGTCATCAACTAATAACATAAAATTTGCCTCTAAAATCAATTTCTATCAACAAATATGTATAGGCAAATGCCAATCTCTAAATACGATATGTAACTGATTTAAGCTTACTTGCTCCTGTATTTAAAAAACCATTAACCTCAATTGAGTCTACGCTTTGAAACATTTTCAGCTTTTACAACCGTCTTCCTGCCTTTTTAAAAACGTCTACCATAGGTTCTGGTCGGTGTTTGGGACCTATTGATCCTACCAGCACCGTTTCCTACAATCACTCCAGGTGGAGTTTTGTGTAGTCTGTTCTTTAGTAGTAGCTTCTACTGCTACCAATCTTCAAGCAAAATTTTTGATCTACTACACAATCTAGCTTCTGTTATATCTCTTCCTGCTTTTCTTAATAATTTCGTCAATTGTGTTTGTTTTAATACATTCTTTGACGTATTTTGACGTATTTGATCGATGACAGGGGCAAGCCCATAATCTCTATCCATTGCTTCCCTTTTTCTTACTTAGCCAGTTCATCTGCCTCTATATTTTCTTTATATCACTGTTATTTGGGAACCACGGAACCATTGTAGACCGCTAGGTACTTTAAGAAGCCCTTTTCAAAAACTTATCACCTTCCTGACTTCTTTAAAGCAATGTATTTAATTGCAGTATAGGATATTAAGTTTATTATCTTGAGGGTTTATGTAAAATGGTACAGTTTTCGAGATAAATTTTACTGATCTTATAGTCCTCCAAATTCTTCTCCATGTTCTACACCCTTTGCTGTCAGTCCATTAACACACCGCACTCAAGTGCTAGTTCGTTTAGGATTTCTCCCAGTGCTGCTTCCGTTGAATTATCTAAAGCTACTAGCCTTGATACTATTAAAAAAAACTCGTGTTACTTAACTATGTCTTTTAAATAAATTAATATAAAATAAAAAGTAATTTTATGGAAAGTATTTTTCATTGTAAAGAAAATTAATAGTTACATTGATTTCATTACTACTCAAAATTTAATTAATTAATAATTATTATTATAATAAAAATACTTTATTAAATGGATAAAAGATTTCTGTTTTGATAAATTAACTTACATTTGTTAAACTTGACACTGAATCCCTTGATTTATAATATTCATTTTTTATTTTTTCAGTATTAAATTCTATTATATGCTAGATATAATTAGAGTTTGGTATTGTCCAGAAAAAATAATTTGATTCAACTTCATTGATTGAATCTGAACTAACTGAGCAGATAAATATCGGCTATCGATTCCAATTCATAATCGCAATAAAAATGCTATTCATCAAGTAGCAGACGCACGCTACTTTCAACAATAACATGAATTTCAGAAACAGATTTCAATTTATACCTACTATTTATTGCACTTGTTGTCTTGACATTCAAGTTTTTGCTCAAAGAAATAATATTTAAAAAAAAATTTAATATGTTTCCCAAAATGTTATTTTCATAAAATAGTGGCAAAAAATTAGTGAAAAAATTGAAATTGAAATTTTTCTATTAATATTAGGAAAGTGGAAATTTTGATTAATAGTAAAAAAAATCTATTAACCAACTATTTATCTTTTCCCTGATCAATTTTTCTGCAAAACAAATACTCGAAGAAATATCTACAATAAATGACTTTATGAGTTTGTATAACATTAAAAAAATATTTTCTCCAATGCGGGACATTGATTGAGTACCTCTTAGATAGAAAACGTTTATACGTTTATTTAACTTCTAGGCTGTTCTAATATAATTACTAATACTGAAGTGTTTTGGGTAAGTTTGGAAAGTTATTTTCATCATCTGGAGAGTTGAAACTGACGACTTACATATTCAATTTAGGTATCTCGAATTTTCTTCATAAATATTTTTGCGGAGCTTTACATTTTACTTAGTATTGAAAAATATGGCAATGGTTACTTACCTTAACTGCTCAATGCTCATTAAGCTCAAATGTATGTTATTCAATAAAAATTTGCATTAATGCGGTCTGCTGACTATGGATACCACATTGGTTCAATATATTTGAGCTAAATCGTACGTGTGTGTTAAAAATAACGCTAGGTAATTACCTTTTTATCCCATACATAAAATTATAATTAAATAAATAATAACGAAATATATCTTACGTACTTGAAATTTAAAAGTTCATGTATCGTATGATTGAAAGTGATTTTAATATAATTTTACTCACATTTGAAGAAAAAAATTCTTTCTATTCGTCTTCTCTTGTAATAATTAGAAAGTTTTTTTTAAAAATAACATAATTTTTTGAAAATTGAATGTTTGATGGTAAATTAAACGATTCATATGTACAATAATAACCACTATTTAATATTATTTTCTGCAATCAATGGTAATTTTTTTAATAGTTCAGGTGATTTCCGTTAGTGGCTGGTACTTTTACATAAATTCCATTTTCTTTTCTTTTTTGTATGCAGATTATAATCTCTAATCATTTAAGCAGATAATAATCTAAACAAATTATGATATGTAAAGGTAATAATTGTTTTCGAGTGAATACTCATCTTTTGATTAATCACTACTGCCAATCACTCATGGATATTGTATAACTGTAGTAAAAATGGATTTAGCCATTTAATAAGCCGGAGTTGCGTGGAATTTAATTGTCAGAGGCAAATATGAGTTCATGCGCGAAAAGTAAATTTAGCATACGCAATTGACAAATTATCTGTCACATGAAAACCACGCAGAATGGGAAATCTCTTCCACAGGATGGTATTCTAAATGTTATTTTTAAAGTTATGGCTTGGTACACATCACAAATAGCGGATCGGACTAATTTTATTTTATCACTTCAGATGAAGACACGAATAGAAAAGTGAAGTTGGTTTTTAAAATACTTTACAAGTTGCAAGATATGAACGTTTAAAATTCCTAATTAACACAAAGGAAGATACCCACTAGTGACGTCATACGTGGGTATCTCCATTGAGACTACAATCATATAAAACTTTGTTTTGCTAAAAGTTGATAAGCAACCTTTGAATGCAATTTTTTAATCAATTTTAATTTTACTTTTTTTAATCAATTTTAATTTTACTTTCAAATTTTGTCATGGTATCTAATTTTACATTTTTATGAGTAATATGGCCAATTCGGATTATCACCATATTATCACATCAGGATTATAACTTAATGTTTGGAAAAAAGTTTCATTGAGAAAATTTTCTTAAACAAAATATGCTCAAAATCAGAGATATTTGAATATCAGGTTGGATTTATAACTGATAAAAGACTGAACAACAGTATAAATAAAAAAATAAAAGTTTGGTAACTTTTATAGGAAACTTTTTTTTCAAAAATCCATGAGGTTATGTCTCATTGCGTTCGGATTTTTCAAAATTCGATGCGGTTATGTCACAATATGTTCAGTTTTTTTAAAAGTCGATGAGGTTATGATGTAATATGTTAGATATATGTGCTTTTTTTTAAATAAACATAATAAAGAGACCTTGATTTGATTAATCAATTTCTACGATTTATATATTTCACTAGCAATTTTCGTTTAATTATATTTATTTAGATTCTAATGATTTTTAGTTAATTTCAAAGATTTTTGGAGTTTTTTTTTCATATCGCTGCTGTTACCCGAAGAAAGTGAAAACAAAACTACTGCCTTCAAATGATTAGTAATAAAAGCTTTAACGAACTTAACATAAGAAATTTTTTAGAGAAAGCTACTAAGAAAAAGAAACGATAATTCAATTATTGAAAATAATATTTAAAAAAACAATATAAATATTAAAACCACAAAAAACAACAATAATCAAAAGAAATTATTAAAAAATAATTTCAGTTTGTAATATAAAATTAATAAAAGTTATTAAAAAAATAAAGAAATAAACAATTTAATACATAAATTGAGTGAAATAATTTCGATTTATTGTTGATAATAATTTTTTTGTATTTATTTATTAATTTATAAATTATATGAACGATGTATGCTTTATAGCTGTGTGGTTTTGCATTCACCTAATTCCTCTTATATTATTATAATTTCTTTCAATATTTCCACTTTCGACTAAAAAATATTACAATTTTACAATCACAAACAACGTATACTTAAGAGTACGTATACATACACTTAAGCATGAACGTATTTACCTTCAAAGAGTCATTATCAAGTTCATTGTTTTCACCATCAAAGTAAAGAGTTTTAATATCACTCTCTCCTTCATATCATGGTGTAGAGTGTAAGAATGCACTCCGAAAACTTTAAAACAGTCTTTAAATTGAAAATGAATTGATTCAATCACAGTGTTTAAAATCTTTAAAATGTATAATTTTAATTTTAATATTAAATTCAGCTTTAAATTTGTAAATTTAAATGTTTAAAACAGTTTAATTGTTGAATTTAAATTTTGTGAAATATATTTATTTTATATTGATAAGAATTAAAACTACTTTAAATTAAAGTAAATCAATGAAAAAGTAATTATTGTTAAATTAATTATTAAACATTTAATTCATGTTAAATTTTAATAATTTCAACAATTTAAAATTTGTTAAATTTTAGTGTATTCAATAATTCTAATTTTAATTTACTTTAATATTAAATTTCGAAATCATATTAATACTGATTTGAAATTAATGAAATTTAATTCAAGCTTTTGAATGATTGAACACTTGATGGATTTTGTGAAATATGTTTTGAATTAAATTATTCATTAACATGTAATCATAATAACATATAATTGGGTTAATATTAGAAAAACCAAACTCTTATTGACTAATTAGTATTTAAAATTTTTTTGTGTTCATTTATTTTAATTAATTAATTTCAATAAGATAATCAAATGATTTAAAAATTTCTAAATAATTAGTATAAAATCTTAGAAATGCAATGTTTTTGATTTAATTGTTATGGATTTTTTAAATATTTATTTTTAAAAATTGTGAAATATAAATTTAATATAATTTGATTTAAATGTGTTTTTTTCAAAAATATGTAGTGAATTAATTTGAAACAAGAATTAAATAGTGTTTATGAAAAAAAAATTTGTAATAATTTATTTGTGTTTAATTTTTTAAAACAAATATATGTTAATATAATTTAATAAATAAAATAATTTTATATAATTGTTGTTATTATATTTATTTATTAAATAATAAAATAAAATTATGTACAATGACGTTTACTTTTCAACAAGGAATGTATATGTATTTTATAATGTTTACATGCGTATCACTTACAACAATTTTCACGCAAGGTAAATAGATATTTATTTTATATTTCTTTATTTATTTATATAAATAATTTTAAATAAGTATTTAAGTATTTGTTTATAAATTTATTTTATTCTCTTTATTTACTTTTCCTTTAAAATTACGAATTATTATTTTTACAAAAACGGTTATTTTTAATGATATTTTATAAGTTAGCGGACACATGACACCTAAATCTCGATATTGATCAAACCTTCCAATTTTGCACTTTTCTTTTCTACCATTTTCATGTGTAGCTTTGCAGTAATGATTCCTTCCTATTTTATAGTTTTATCGCAGTATGAATGTTATCACTTCATTTGCAGGATTGTCGAAAAAAATTTCTAAGATATTTTTAATTTTTGGAGTATTTTTTGGATATATAAATGGGATTAAATTCAACGCTTTGTCCACATACTTACTTTATTGTTTTATATTATTACAAGCTAAAAACCTAAACAACTAACAAGTACAGGAGCTGCGTTAGCGAAATCCCTCAGAGATGGAAAAAACACATTTTTCTAAAAATCGATTATTGCATTTTTAATTTTTCAAATTTCTATTTCGAAAACTAAGTGTCTAGAAAAAATCACAATGATACTTTTTTTGCTTAAAACTGATAAAAAAAATACAAAAATATTTTTTCTTTTGAAAAAAATTAAAGTTTTGTACTTTGCGCAGCTAGGAGCTAGAAAGGGAAGGGTTTTTGAGGGTTTAGCCCAGGAGAACTTTTAACCAGTTTGGTCAAAACTACTTTTAATACATAGTTTTCAAAGTAGTCCTTTAAACATAAATTTATGACTCCAGAACGTATACTGCACTGTTTGACCTCATTGTCCGCACTCTCTCTACTAGTGTCCCATTCCCAAAAAGACTCTATTTAGATTCTGTTATCAAAAGCTGAAGACAGCAGATTTCGAGCAAGCCCAAAATCGCTATTAATATTTTCATGAGAAACAACTTAAATTAAATATTTCATATTACACTCTAAGTTTTGCTCTCAGTAACAAAAATTTTCACTTTATAATAAATATGTATCAAATATGATCTAAATATTAAATTTTTTTTATGGTAATCATTTTCACCGTCACTCAGTCATGCATTGTTCTAGTGACCTTCTGACAATGTCACCATATTAATAATAAATTGTTCCAATTCCGTTTATAGTATGTATATGATATTACTTATTGAATTAAATTGTTTATTTATGATATTTATACTCATATTTTGTATTGGGTGGACTACAAAAAACGGTTTGATAAATCCAAGGAGAACAAACAAAAATGGCATTTACATTTTTATTCTATTTCTTATTAATTTAAACTATTATATCACAGCCTTAATATATAGAGTTTTTCAATACGATGTTACGAGGAAAATGGGTGAAACATATATTTTAAGAACATAGTTAAAATATGCGTCTTACTTATTTAGGCGGTAACATTTTTTTGGGCAGTCCCATTTGAGTAATAAAATAGTTTTGGACAAAATGTCTCTCATTTACATAGTAACATCTTCTTGAACAATTTTCTATTTCGAAAACTATCATTCTATAATATATTTTAAATTTGAATTTTAAATATTAAGTTTTGAATTAACTTGATGAGTAATACTCTATAGGGGATGCCCGCTATTTTCATGTTTATCATTGCCCTTTAAGGTAATAAGCGTATTGACTTATTTTCGGATTCGTCTTATTTTTGTACATGGATCCTTTTAATTAACATGAAAAAATGTTTTTATTAAAAAAACCGTCTTTTTAGAAATTGAAAGCCGTTTTGACTGTGGATTTCATTGCTCGTCACAAAGCACAAATCATCTTTCACATTATTATTATTTAGTAAAAATTGATTGGACTTAAATATGGTTTTGAAAAACTTATAACTAAAAGAAAAAATGTCACTCAAAATTATGTGGAATATACACAAAGGGGGGAATATTCCAAATAACAATTCAACGTGGATGTTCACAAGCTAAATTTGATTAGAGCAAACACAACTAACAAAATAATATTCGATTTTAACGTTAAGATAACGTAAAAAAATGTTAACCATACTTAAACAACTCAGCTGATTTTTTCATTGAATTAAAAATCAAAAGATACCTACTTAATTATACATTTTATGTGCTGTACTTTTTATAGTATAGTAGTGCGTATGGATTACATTGTAGATCGTATACAAACATTTCTGTTAAATATTATGTATCTATGGCCGTTGCAAACTATAGTTATTTTTTCTATCGCTATATAGAGTCTTTCTTAGTATTAAAATAGGTATAAAAATTGTTGGACTTAATTTTATAGTTAACTGGATGCCCTGGTGAACTTCATTTCACCTACAGTTTATTTAATTATAACTATTAATCAACTTTACTTCCATCTCCTTGTTAACAGGATGCCCCTCGACTTGGCTGAGGCCTTCACCTGTGAATCTCGCTGCGCTTTCATATAGCTGTAATAATACCTCAATACTATTCCAATAGCTGTTTTCAATAGCACAATTTCATGAGTTTTAACTTTTATATGCGGAACCATAATTTTTTAGAAAACTGAACCGAATTGTGAATCTAAACCATTCTCAAATCCACTAGAACTCATAAAAAAATTTAATCAAAATCGGTCCAGTCGTTAATGGGGAGAAACAGTTCAGTGACATACATTACGCACAGAAGAATATATATTATATATTATTTTATACTCTAGCAAGTTTTTTTCTGTCCTATCCCTTTTCAAGCTTATTATGTCTAGCTTTGACAAAAATATACTCACAGCCTAAAAATGAACCGCTTAGGAAAAGACACGCTAGACAAATAATTAGACCGAAAAAATATCATAAATTTGAAATTAAGTTTATTAAGCAATCATGTAAGCTTTTACAGAGATGCTCTCCTAATACTCGAGACATATAATTCTCAAAATATCATTAGGCAAACATGTTAGTTTTTACAGGTACTCTCCTAATATTAATTTAAGAGCTTTTGATTTTTTTCACCACTTTTGTACAAAATTTGTCGTTTGTTCTTTTTAGCCACGGGTACAGGGTAACACCAATTACGGTAACTACGGGAGCGGAAGTCCGCATGAGTCGAGCTGGTATAAAGACTATTTTAATGATATATAACACCCAATCCGATAAAAAATGATAACTTTAATATGGCAGAAGTGGTTTTCAGTGCCCTGATTGGTCCTTGTAGTCCCGTGTAGTGCCAATATCCTCATTCACAATAAACTTGAAATTTTCTACTACGAATCCACATTTTCAACCCCAACTCTTATAAAATGCAAAATTTAAGAAATATCTTTATACATATGTATTTGGTCTACATGGCTTTTGGAGATCAGCGCCTATGTCGACATTTACTTGAAATCATGATAAAACATTTAACTTTTTGATTAGACCTTCAGACTGACCTCTAAAGCCGATATAAACTTTGGACGTAGATACGTTTAGTATTTTCTTAAACAAGCGGCAGCGACAAAAATTGAAAATTTCACTTTTTTTTATAAGAAAAACTTTTAAGAAGTTGGTAAAAAAAGAAATGAAGTCAAGGTAATTTCTTTTAAATTTAATTATCATTCTCACATAAATAAAAGAATCTGTCTTTAGTAAAACATTAAGACAAAAAAAAATGTATTTGATTTTTAAGATTTATTTATTACACATTCATTAAATTATCTGAAAATATCTATACATGTATATCTACATAAATAATAAATTGATGAAAGAAAGGTTATTTAGATCAAATCAAAGTAATAATATCTACCTAATACTAAAAAATGTAAGTTTATTTATTTTTTCTCAGTATGCTACAGAGTATTTACAAACGGAAAGTGAAATTCCACATTCCACAAAGTAATAATAAATTATTATACATTATTACTATATACGACTAATATTTTATTTAACTTTTTTTAAACATTTTTATTATATTTTTTCTATTTAATTTACTCGTGATTTAAAATTTTTTTATATAAAATGATAAAAGATTAAATAAAAAAAATTTATATTTACAAGAACTATGTATACCTATTGATTTGATTTGTGTAAATTGTAGGAAAATGTATTTAAAGTCATTAGAATCCTTTTCAATGAGTTTTATTTGAGTCACTTAAATTCACGTTACATCATCATATGGATCGAATAACCACAATCGCTGTTTAGGGAAGCAATAAAATATTAATGTTAAGCTCTTGCTTTAAATAACTGGTAAGCGTTAATTTATAATCGATAAATTTTTAATCGAAATTAAACTAATAAAAATAAAGTCAATCACCATGACTTTGAGTTCATTGGAAAGCTAATTTTATACCATTTTTGTTTAAATATTTCGACGTTTTGATCGAGCAGTTAAGGGTATATGACAGTTATAATACAGTTAATTTTGGGCTTCAATTTGTCTTTATTAGTGTGGTTTATCGTCCTAATCTTCCGGCTTAACACATTTCCCAATAGAAATTAATCCAAAGGTGTGAGATGCGTAGGTGTATTTACGGTGGGATAAAAAACTTATTATTTAAACTAATTTAAAAATTATTAAATACGTTAAATTTATTTTTCAAAATTCGCATCTTAAAGTAAGAGGGAGTGTTCAGTTTAAAACTGGTCCCCTCGATATCCATTTAGGCCACTATTTGTATAAATTCAAGTGTCCAATTGATATAAAAGATACTGTTTGAATCAATCTAACCATACAGGTATATAAATTTTAGAGACTTTTGGGATCCAAAATCTATTAATAATTTATACCTACTTATAAAAAAACGGTTTTTTTGTCATATGGTAAAAGAAAACTAACAAAAGCTTCCTTCGAGTAATAAATATTTGCTTTCAAAAAAATTGAAAACCGACATGTTGGTATAGCGATAAATGTAGAAAGCCTTCTTTATTTTCTATTATTATTCAAATTTTTAGAATTAAAAACTGGGAAATTTTTTAAAATTAACCTAGACCTTGGTTGGTTCAATACTTTCGAATACATTCAAAATCATTTATTTTGTATAAATATTAAAAACAAAAAAATGTTAAACGTGCAAAAATTCTGATTGACATTTGGGTGTACGAAACACATATCATAAAGACATTTTAATTATACATAAGTTTAGCACGTTTTTACAGTATGGTTTAAAAAAATTAACACCCAGATTAGTATTATTTTCAATCGTTTTGGTCATTGAGATACCAGAACAGTGCTTTTACAGCTTTTTAGTTCAAATTACGTATATAATCAATGATTATTATAGATTATTACTTCACAAAAGGTGACCTCTTAACAGGCCGAGCTACATAAAAATTGAAAGGAAATCGGGGTGTAAACGGAGGTCGATTAAAAACATTTTTGACAGTCGTTATTATATTTGCTACTGGCTTATTTTCAACTTAATTGAAAACAACACACATTACGAGTATGAGTGCTTTTGCAACCACTTAATTAAAAACAATAACATGTTCGATACTTGTCTAAAACTTATTAGCTTTAGGCCCAAAAATTTTTCGAAATACCCATCGACGTATATGTCAGAGTCAAACATTTTTCAGAAATTAATCTGATGAAAAATCTGGTAAAAATCGTTCACCTAAACTTTTAAGTAAAAAAAAAAATTAATTAGTTATTTTCATTTAATTTCAGCTCTCTTACTGAAGCCGTTAAACTTCGAACAAAGTTCTGGTCTGATCTTTTACTTTACTAGCATTTAGTAGACATCTGTATTCCATTTTAGGGTACTCCAGATGCCCTAGTTGTAACTCGGCAGCAAAAGCTCGACAAATATAATCAACTTGCTGCTGAGTTATCTTCGAAAGGTTATTGGGTCTCATTGGATGCTTTTGTCGTTGATTCGCTCGGGTCTTGACTACCTCAGATATCTCCAAAATATATATAACCAGGCAGAGACAGTACCATGATCAGCCTCTGTAACCCGCACACAGGTATTGGATGGCCCGAACATCTAAGCCTGTGTGTGTGCTGTGTGTTTTAATTTATTGTTTCTATAAATAATCCGATATTATATTTTTCTTTTACTATTTTAACGTTTTATATAATATTTTATATTTTGTCACTACACTTTGTTCGCTTAGCTTTGTAAAAACATTTATATTTTAAAATTTGTATGTTTTAAATATTACCAAAATAAACGCTTTTTATCTTTAATTTGATGATCACACTAGATAAGCCATCACGAGATTTATAAGAGTTTCGGATCGATTCCAAGAATAATCGATAATTTGCAATATCGTCTCGTTCTTGCAACGGTAGGTTTCGTGTCTTTTCGGTCCTGTTTCGATCTTTCTCAAAGAGCAAACTAATATAAAGATTAGCAAAATTTTAATTCGTATTATTGCAACGGAAGTTTGGTTTGGTTTCAACATCGCGTCGAAAACTTTTTGAACTCCTTTTTACTTATTACGTATTTACGTAGATTCTAAGGTGTTTCATCCAGATTTTGTATACACCACTTTGTAGCTTCAAACAAATATTTAAAAAAATTATGATCAGACTATACACATTATGAGATTATTTTTATTTATAAATTATTTCTACATAGAAAGTTATTACTTATACGAAAAAAAAAATTACTTCAGAGAATAATTTGTACTTCAACAACAAAAATTGAACATTTTTTGTATGAAAATATTTGGTTGTTAAAATTCATGTCTATAGGTCAAATTATAAGTTGGAATTCTCAAAACAGCGAGAGTACATTTTTTTAAGAAAACTAATCAATTTTGTATGCATTTTAAAACATTCTTTGTTAATTCTTCTAAAAAAATATTTCTATTTATAAAAATTTCAAGTATAGTATGGGTGCTAGATGCTAATAAAATATTACGTTATTACAATCAGCGGTATACGGAGGTTTTCGAAAGATTTTTTAGTATTATCGGTCAAACTTCGCACATAGTAAATTATTACCAGGTCGATATTGATTTAAGCCAGGAATAAGAGTTTTTAACACCCTGATCGTTATATAATGAGCAAAATTAGACTGGTCTTGCTGTCTTGGTCTTGAATTTGCAAATTTTTCAGACCAAGACCAATACTGTTATAATTTCAGAATTACTGTTGTAATTTCAGACCAAGATCCTATTTATACGAATTAAAATCAAGACCAAGACCTAACTCTACAAGATTAAGACTTATTTGCACGAGATCAAGACTTTTACCAAACTTTTTATTGATGTTACCAAACTTTTTGTCAATCAATGAATCCTCTAGCGAATTTTTCGATGTTATTTTTTATTATACCTGAGTAAATTTTTATTTCGCATTTTATGTCAAAACAGAGAAATAAAGAAAAAACGGATATCATTTACCCATTTTGATGGTATTCTGCTGTCCGCAGTATTATCCACACATTGTTATTTTTTACTATTGTTCTAAATATTTTTGTCGTTTACAAACCGAACAAACAAGACAATCTTGAAAAGGCGTTAAATTTTGTTCATAAAGGCAAAGTTAACAACCAGTTTTCAAACATAGGTCATTTAGACATTTCTTATAGAAATGTATAGTGTTTATCGGTTCCAGTCGACTTTCTACTTAATGCATATTATAAATTAAATATTCTTGTTTCCTTTATTAAAGTTTACACTGAAAATAGGTTTTAATAATTGAAAAGGACATAATGAAATCAGAAAAAAAGAAATTATTCAAAACACTGAATAAACAAATTATTTACACAAAGCAAGTAGGTCGTGTTCAAAAGTGTAGTCGACAGAAAAACCCATCTTTGCACCTCTGTGATTCAGCTTTTGCTTAAATTGTTTTTATGTAAGACCTGAAAATAATTTTAAAAATTTGCAACAAATAGATTTGGGTCCAAAACAAAAATTCATAAACAAGTTAAAATAGTCTTAAGTATATACCACAATAAAAAATTTTCTTCAGAGCAATTATGCATCGAAGTCGGCGATAGCCATATCCTTACGTAAAAATCGATTCATTGGCATTGACTTCAAAGCTTAATTGCTCACACGGTAGTTATTGAAAGGAGTATTTAATTTAAAATAATTTTTTATGTATTTTTTTGTAATCTTAGGTTCTCTTTTTGCAAAATATTTTTGTTTTGTACTATTTATTTTTAGTGAGTTTAGAATGTATCTTCGTACGTAATAAACAAAGTCATTTACACGAATTAGTCCATATCATATAATTATTCTGTCTATAATTAGAGCCTATAATTATTCTCTATTTTAATAAAAAATATGTTTTATTTTTCAGAATGTGGTCGATCAATGCGGAGATCAAGACAACCACGATGGTATGACAACTTTTATGATGATTCCGCAAATGCAGTTGGAAGTGGAAGAATTATTAGTGGGCGACAAAGTGTTAAAGGTGCATGGCCTTGGCAGGTTATTATTATCAAACTTAGTCGAAATGTTTTCAAATTTTTGTGGTGTTTATAAAAACTAGTACATGCAACATTACTTTTATTCAAAATAATGTTCATCCCTGGACATCCCCCTAACAGTTGAAAAATATTTTTGAAAAGTTTAACATCAAAATTTTGATTTTAATTTAAACCTTAAATTAGTTGTAGTCAGAGGACTCAACCTTCTTTCTCATATATTTTGAAGCGTCCGAGCCACAACTTTTAAGACTCAAAATCTTAATCATTTTTTCGCATTTCTGATTGATTCTGATGGTATTATTTGGAAATATCTTTCTGAGAAATATATCTAGTTCATAAAAAAAGCTATTTGTAAGTTATAATATTTTTAAATGAATATAGACACACTAAAATAATGTTATTCGCCAAGATGTTGGCTTTATTCCAAATGCAATTTTATACTAATTGTGACATAATTTTGGGATTATGGTACTATGTCTGACTGGAATGGAGTGTTATTTAATTTTCGATTTGTTATTGAGAAGCTGCGTAGCAATAACACGACAAATAACACTTCCAAATGGTCTTATACGTTTTGTTTATGGCATTAGTATAGCGACTTTACTTATTTATCAAGAAAATATACAAAAAAATGTGAGATAAATTGACAAATGTTGCAATTTTTCACAATTTTGAAGCTATAGCCTATTTATGGTGCATTGGCAAAACATAGCGAGTACTATGATCTATCATCTGGATATTCGACTCTTACTAGAAACAGTCTTGTGCTAGATCGTTTTCGTACTATTCACAATATTTGTTTTATCCGAACTCCTCGTGGCACCTATATGTCCCATATACCCGAATGCGCAGTACAACTAACGCTCTCGTTTAACTTTTACGCAGGGGTCTTTTGATTTTTTGAATTTACTTTTTTTATTTTACACTTTTTAGTTAGGGCCTTAAGTGACACTCCCATGATTAAGATAAATCGATTAACGTAAGAATTATGAAATTCGGCCCACGTGTTTAGGCTCTAGAACGCCAAAAAGGAGTAAGCATTTGTAGGCTGGCAAAGGCATTACTCTCCTATCCGTCGCGCAGCCTGGAAATAAAAACAATAAATTTAAAATAACACGTTAATTCAAGATTTAAAATACTTACCCACATCTCCAATAAAACCAAAAACTTGACGATTCACATTATTTCTAAGAAATTAATTTCTTTTGAAACAAATGAAATCTACAAAGTTTAAAAACCCCCGATAAATTTTTCGGTTACGGAACCCTAAACTCCCACTTCAAACATATATAAGAACACTTTCTATTAAATTACCTTTTTCCTTCAAGTATTTTGAAGATCGTTGCCACTTTTTTAAATTTTTTCAAGTACGGAAACCTAAACTCGTAGCTAAGAAGCTCCGATAAATTACCAAAAAAATTAAAATTAGTTCATCCGTTTAGGCGCTACGATGCCACAGACAGACACACGCACATAGCGGTCAAACTTATAACACCCTTTTTTTTAGTTCGGGGGTTAAAAAGATTCCTTAATTAATATGTACGATCGTTTCAAGTGCATGAACTGATTTTTTAAATACCACTTTGTATTACGTTACGTTGATTTGTTTCTTAATTATTTTTTAATTTCCAATTTTAGGTATCCTTAGAATTGTTGCATCCAAAATTTGGATATATTGGCCATTGGTGTGGTGGTGTATTAATTTCAAGTGAATGGATTTTAACGGCGGCACATTGCATCCATAAGTATGAATCCGTAAATCGTTTAAGAAAAAAGACTTATAACTACAATTTTCAAAACTGAAATTGATCATCTTTGTTTTAATATAGTGATGTTTTTAATTTACCAATACCCTATTTATGGACCGCTGTTTTGGGTGATTGGGATCGTGAAATTGAAGAGAATACTGAATTACGTGTACCAATTGATAATATAATTATCCATGATTTGTTTCATAATTATCAACATGATATTGGTAAGATCGAAAATTTATAAGCCAAATAAAATATGGTGAATGAAATTTTATTTTATAAATCAATGAATTGCATTGGACTGTGCTTGTTTTATGAAATTGAAATGAATTGTGGTAGTCGCATTTTGCGCCTAGTCCAAGGATTTACTTATAGTGTGCACTCAGTACGATTTTGTTTGCAGTTCTAGAGATTACACAAAAATCCAAGTTATGATATTTGTCGACCTAACTGGTGAATTAATATGTTTTTAATAGTTAGAAAATGATTCTTAACGTAACGAAATAAAGTAGCCAAAATTCCAAGAGTGATTTAACCTTATATAGCAAAGTAAAAAGTAAAAAAGAATGACGTTCGAACTCTCTTACCTTGAATACAGATTTTTATATTTATACAAGCAAATACCGACTCGGTAGCCGAGCGAGTTAAAACTCACTTGCTTTAACTACTGGCTGGGAGGTTGCGGGTTTCGTATCCAAACAGCGGCAGTGTGAACAAAAATAGTTAATAGGGTAGTAAATTGATCACACAGTCGTCTCCACATCATAAATTAATTGTATAATCGGATTTATATAGTAGTTTAAGAAATAAATAACGGTTAAAAATAATGATGCAAGTGGCCTCTGTTATAGACGTGGTCTGAGAAACGGAGGTTAAACCCCATTAATATTATAATTATATTTAGACAAGAAACAATACAAAAATTAGACGTAACTGCTTGCTTTCCAAAATGTTATGTTACCCCCGGTACTATTCATAGTTGATACTTGTCAATTTCTCGCTTTGTAATGCATCTGTTTTTACTTCACGGTCTTTTAAATTTGAATGCAGAAACAGATGCAGATGCAAGTGTAATTGTTTGCATCGACTAGTCACGATTTAAGACAGTGAAAGTATTTATTGTAAGGCAATAATTGTTTTTTCAAGTTCATTATTCGTCATCTGGTATCACAATTTTTGCATATTAATACCAAGAAATTGAAAGGTCCACGCCCTTTGATTGCTTGCAAAATTCAAAATAATTAATATCTACAGCATTTTACTTTATCTGTTTTAGCATACAAAAACAATTTTTCAATTTTATAGCTATATGTTTTAAAATTAACAAAAAATATGTTTGAAAATTTAAAATACAGAGAGTGTGGGAAAAAAATAGAAGAGAATATTCAGTCCACACTTACCTAAAGAAAAATTCGCTTCATGTACTATAATCACCATTCTATTCAAAACGAAAAATTTTTGTTGAAAGTGTCTCTATCCTCTTGTAGAGATTATAGTGCATACCAAAACAATTTGTCGATTATTAAAACAGGGACAGAACATTTGTAATTTTTAAATGAAATAATCCTTTTAATTTTTGCTAAATCTGGTCGGAGTGTTTTATTTTATTTTTTTAGCAATGATGCGGCTGTCACGTCCAGCTAATATAAGCGGAAAAAGTCGCATACGCAGTGTATGTTTACCACCTCGTCGACCAATTTTTGATGCATCTACAAAATGTGTTGCAACTGGATGGGGTCGCACTACACCCACAGGAGATTTAGTGCCACGTTTGCAAGAAGCTGTTATACCAATACATAGTAATAAATTGTGTCGAGAAAAATACGGAAATTCTGTTACAATTCGAAGTGGACATTTATGTGCTGGACAATTAGATGGCTCTACGGGTACTTGTATTGTATGTAATCCAAATTAATTTGGGTTTTCTTAATATTTTCTGGATGCAGAAATCTTGTAGCACTTTCTTCTTAACCATGTTTACTTAAGAAGCTTAAAACTAACTTGTTCTAGACTTTTTGCTATTTCTATTTTGCCTGCATTGAAAATTCACAGTAACATTGGTTTGTGACCGAATTTATCGCCTGTCCTGTATTACCCACTTTAAACCTAATAATACTGGCGCTTGTTATTTTTGGATCAGAAATGTAAAAGTGTTTTTTTAAAAAAAATGGCTGCTCCAGAAAGTTTACTGGAAAATATGTAGCATAAAATTTTTTCAATAATTTTTAGGGAGACTCTGGAGGACCTCTACAATGTAGCTTTGGTGATGGTCGATGGCAGTTAATGGGTATCACATCATTTGGATCTGGGTGTGCTCAGCCAGGATTTCCCGATATTTATACACGATTATCGCATTATTTACCATGGATAAGATCTAAAATGCGAGAGAAAAGTTAACTATTTATTTATAATTCTATCGACCAGAATTGTACCTACGTCATCGTGCATGTTGGTCTCACGCAAAGTCATTGTTAATTATGCTACTTTATGCTACAATGTATATATTATTAATTACATTATTAACTTAATTATTAAATATACAAATACGCCAATGTGTGAGACAAGGAATCTAGCACCAAATAAGGACAAACATATTTTATTTATGCTTTCTGTGATTTATGTAAATAACGTTCAAAAAACATGGTTACCATTTTTAGTATTTGTATTTTTTTTTTTTTAAATAATATTCTATCATATTAAGTATTGCCTGAATTTTTATTTAAAAGCCTTATTATTCTATGTCGGACTCTATGGGAATGAAGAAGAATTTCGCAATGAATTATTTTTATGGTTCAGCCAGAAAATTTGTTTGTATTTAATAGCTTCACTTTTTATTGAAAATGGCGATATGGACAGTAAAGTTTCTTCATTAAATCACTCATTTTAATTCAAAACCCAAATGTGAACAATTTGAAGAAAAAAAAATTCAAATCGATCATCGCATTTAATTAACAGCTCCAAAGATTATTTCAAACTTAGAATCAATTGTGCCACTCGTTCATCAAATGAAACTCGTTCCACGACTTTTCTAGGTCGACTTTTCACCAACATTATCAAAATTAATTTAAATGACATTTTTTCTTTTTGAATAGGGTTGTTGAACAGAGAAACTAAATAAGGTAGTCGAGAATCATTCTGGATATTATTGTTTATAATGATCAAAGCATGCGATTTTTTTTCTATTAAAGTTCTATTAAAGTCCAAAACTTTGAAAAATGTTAAAATTGACATCGCCATTTTGGGTCTAAATAGATTAAATCTTTTGATATGACCTTATTATCTTCACCCTTGTCCAATCTATCTAGAAATATGGCTACAGAGATATGAGGACGAATTTTGGAATATGTTATGAATAATATTTTTCTTACATATTTTAAAGTGCTTTGTTTCATTACATATTTCAAAAGCCAGAGATATGAATTTTATAGTCAGATCCAGAAATTATGGATTTTTGAATAAACTTGAGGAGGTTTCTTTTAAACAACAAAAATCAAGATTTATTTTTCTTATTGCTTTTATTTAAAAAAATAAATACATATTTCAATCAACCATTATCGATAAAATTGTTTAATTTTATAGAAGATATCCCCTCCCCACAAACAATTCACAAAAGTAAAAATCATTAAATCATAAAATATCATTTATAATTATTTCACTATTCAGTCTTAATATAATTCACTAACTAAATGATTTAACGTTCTTAATTATAATAAAAATTTAATTAACATGAAATTGTTGATTGATTTTAAGCAATATAGGCAACTTATAATACGTATCAATACAGAAGTTGCTTATAAAGATTCATGAATAGCCAACGAGACAAGTCAGAATAAATAAGACGCGATTCTAACGGTCTATCAAAAACACAATACAGTGGACCAGCAATAATTCGACAAACGTTTTGCTAGACGGATTATCGAATTTATCGGACTATAGAGCACTGCCACAGACCACATTTTGATCGGAATTTTTTGAAAAAGATTAACTTGTAATCCAGTAAATTACGTATCAAAGTAATTTAAAACTAATTTGTGTACAACTAACTCTACAAATCAAGCTAGCAAACTTGCAGCAAAATATTGTTAAACAAAAGTTGTACAATTACAGTAATTAGTTGTAGAAATGTATAATTACACCGAAGAAAAGATTTTATATAAAGATCTAGTCTAATCAATTTGCGTAGATATCTATACTTTTTTTTAAATATTTTTCAGCAATAACATAAAATTTTGTGACACAGTTTGCATTAGAGCTTTAGCAGTTTGTGCCCAAATGTATTTCAGTGTGACAAAAGTTTTGAAGAATTTTTGCTACACTTTGACTACAATTTTAATGACAAATCAAAATTTAAATCGCCAGACAGTTACAAATTCAGCACCATCACTTGTTTCACGTAATAAAAATAAGTTTATAAGTAATATTAAACTATTCATTCCTCCCTTAAATTTAAAATTTAAGGCATTCTGATGAGCGCTTGACAGTAGTCTCATACATTTTGTATTAGAGCCTAGACATTGCGAGTATCCAAACATAGCAATCGTCTGGCACCAAGCCTGTTGACTGGAACTAGAAAATTTTTGCCTTGTACTGTCATGGTCTGGCAACATTTATTGATCAAATTGCTGGTAGAGTGCTAGTAATAGTTTAAGTGGCAAGATTTAATTTGTTAAGCATCATATATATTACATCATATATATACTCCACCAGTGTCATGGGTTATATTTTACATAAAAAAAATTTTTAATTTAAAACTATCCACAGAGAATTTATAAAAAAAAAATTAATGGAATGTCATGGAATGGATTTATTTGAGCATTAAAAGTAATTGCAAATTTGTTTAAAAATCGAGCCTTAGGTATACTGTTATAAAACTTAATTGAAAATAAATGGGAATTTCATATTTGTGAAATTTCGATCACTATATTGCCTCCTGTTCATCCAAAACAACTGTCATTTTACATAATGGCTTTATTTTTTGTACTTTTGTCAAAATCATAACTGTCTACAGGATGTCCTCAAAATCGGTTTTGTAAATCAAACCAAAATTATAACAGCCTTTTTGGGAAAACTGACCTCCATTCAATTTACTTCTGGTGGAATAGCCTTCTTACAGGTTACAACTCCATTAAAATTATTATTCAGGATGGTAAGCTACATTTAAAATTAATTTCTTTTTCTGTGTTACCTCTAATCTTAAGGGCCTGTCAGTTATTTTAGTAATGCCTGAATATCTAATTTATACACCGTTACTTAAACAATATTCATTCAGTGTCATGAGAACTGAACTTACTTAAGTTCTTTAAAAAACTCTTGCTCTATTTTTTAAACAAATTTATTCTTAATCGCAGAATATACTAATCTGCTTTTGTACTAATAACGGAGGTATTCCGACTATTTTCGCATTTTAAATTAAACTTATATTTGGAAATACGTCAAAACTTCTCCGCCCTTTACTTATTTGTATTGAAAAAACAGTAGTGTTCCTAAATTCGAACTAAACAATATTCAGTTAAAACCTTACAAATTACGTAACTATAAGTTAAAAATATGGAACTAATCTTTTTAACTAACCATTTTATCATATCTTTAAGAAACACTTTCTAAATATATTATTTTAAATTATCACAGCGCTATTTTCATTTCTTTCACAATCACGCACTCACAATTTGAAAAAAAAGTATTTTTAAGTATTCATTACTCAACAGTTCGATTCACGATCAAAATATGCACATTTTGATTGTATTGGAATTATTTTCACTGGGGAATAATCAATATGCAACGTTGAATGCGTTGGTGATGAAATTTTTCTACCTGCAGGTTTCTCGGGATGTGTTGTAATTTCCGGAATCCAAATTGATCTAATTACTGCAGTAATGATGAACGATAATCCAATAATACCCAACAATATTGCGAATGTGAGCTCAATGTATGGTGAAATTTCGATGAATTTTATTACGAGTACCATCCAATGAGGAATTTCTTCAATTGACTGCAATTAAATGACATTTTTGTAGATTATATGTTTAAAAACTATTATTTTTATTCCTCCTTTTAAAAAACTAAATTTTCCAACAAAAAAAAAAGCTTTTTAGATGTGGTTGTGACTTTTTTATGACGCACTTGACAGTAGAAAAAAAAAAGGGAAACATAATTGTCTTGTACAAGGTAGCCCTAGTTATAACAGCAATACCTCATCAAATAGCAGATAATGTTAAAATAATGATACTTTCTCAATATACGTATAGTAGGGAAAGCATCCTTTTCTAGATACAAAACATTCAAATTTTTTACCCTCACAAAAAAGATTTTTTGAGAATATACCGTCTGCTCAGAAAAATTGGAAATTTGACGTATGAGGTAGGGTCCTTTATATTATAAAAATCATCGGTATAAAGATATAGGTATGCCATTACCTTGCTTAGAGAAAAAAAAAACTTGAGCCACTGTTTTATTAAAATTAAATTATGATATGCAATCAATGATCCATGCTTGGGACATTGTGTGTAAATTTCCAAGAATATCCGAAGCAAGAATAATTTCAGACTCAACTTT
Organism: Chrysoperla carnea; assembly: GCF_905475395.1. Classification (NCBI taxonomy): domain Eukaryota; kingdom Metazoa; phylum Arthropoda; class Insecta; order Neuroptera; family Chrysopidae; genus Chrysoperla; species Chrysoperla carnea. The sequence goes on along the minus strand of NC_058337.1, from coordinate 58,349,985 downwards.
CACTATAATATCCTAATTTTTATAAATTTCAACAACTTGCATCTAAAAAATGACGCTTTCCTGATAATAAGTGTATTGAAAAATTATCATTATTTTAACGTTATCTACCATTTGATGAAGTCTTACGATTATGACTTGGATCATCCTGTATATGAAAAAAAAAAAGATTTATGTGCAGAAATTACACTCCCACGTTTATCATTTTATCACAAGATTCAACGAGGATTAGTCCGATCGATCTTAAAGATAGTGGGTAAAGTCTCATACAAAATTAGAGTATAGTGTTAGATCAATTAAAAAATCCGCAGGGTGTAAGGACTCTTGAGGAATTTTCAATCTTTTCATTAGTGAAAGTGGTAATATAAATTTAACTTACCAATTGCATCCAAAAAACAGGCAAGACAATATTATTATACGGCCTTGTTTTTGCATTATATTTAGTATCTCTGACAACCAAATTGGTTTGTACACGTGACTTGGCCCATAATGGTATTCCTAATTGCTAAAAAAAATTTTTGTAAGTTGTAGTGGCATAAGCAAATTTGTTAAATATGTTGAAAATTACCGGATGTAAAATGATAGAGATGTCATGATCTTCCTTGTTGGGATGTAGTCCTTCGATTCTTTCGAAAAGTTTTGGATCTGAGTTATAAAAATGTGGTTGACTATTTGCTGATGGTATTCCTAGAAAAAAGCAAATACAAACATGTAAATTAGTATTCCACATTGATTTCCTTGTTTAATCAAACTTACCATAATAACAGGGAGTAATATCACTTAAACCACGTGGCAAACATCGGCCATGTCTACAGTAGCATTCGTTATCATGATTATTTATTGGAGTATCAAATGCATCTTCACGCATTTTAAAGAAGTATGCTTGTAATCCATCTGGGGACTTGCCTTCGCGATCAAAAACAATTGGTAGTGTTCGACAAAATGCTTTACGATATACTCGAAATACTGTGTCATGTGTTATTGGTTTTGGAAATATAACACCATCATACACGCCTTCAATCATGTTACATCGAGTGTTTCTGCAAGAGAAAATTTGTTTGGTTCAGAATTTCATTGAGTCGTTTTAACTTCTGTTACAATTGGGGTGTTTGCTAACAGCTATGAAAGCTAGCTATTGAAGGATAGGCTATTGAAGGATCAGGTGTGCGCTGGCGAACATAACTTTATAAACATAGCTTCCAAATTAATCCAATTTTAATTGTAGAAAGTCTTACGGTTGGTTAATAAAATAGATATTTAAAAAATAAATACTTACGCTGGATGTTTTGTGATCTGTGAAGTGTCGTTAACTTCAACATAGCCCCAATGTGATAGTCCAGGAGATCCATTCCATAATTGTATGCCATAATTTCGATTACGCTCAACATCTGTTAATAATGGATTCTTCGATGGCTTTATCGACGCATCTAGGTTTATAGTAACAATATTTTTGCCATCGTCAAACATCTAAGAAAAAATGGAGTCTTTGTTAGTTTTGTTGTTGCAAGTATTTCATCTTAATTTAAGATACTGATTTTTTTGTTTTAACTTGTTATAAAAAGGTATGGACATTTATAGTCCCAAGTTCTAAAGAAATAAAAATTAAATTATGTATATTTCACAAAAAAAAAAGCCAACAAATTTAATAACTTCCCAGTCTCTGGGGAAGTTATTGTAAGGGAAGTTTTAAATAATTATAAAAATATATTACTTACACGATCGAGAATACCCAATTTTTCAAAGTTAATCCAACTTGGTAGAACATTACTTGCCAATTTAATTAAGGGATCATCATAGCCCCACAAATATTCATGCACTGTTAAATTTAACATTGGCTGGGAATTTAAAAACGTTGTTAATTGGTTCACGGCTAAGTTTAGAAACATTGATGAACGATCTAAAGCTGATAAAATCCCCTAAAAATATTAAAAGATTTTAATTAAAAAGGAATATCACTGAGTATAAATTAGCCTAAAACAATTTTTGTTTAAATATCCTTTATCATAAGGTACCGTTTACAAACAAATCAATCGATAACTTATTGGCCATAAAATGGATATATTTTTGTACAAATTTCATAAATCAGAGGATTTTTGTACAATTTAGTCAATAAAACTGGTTAAAAACGTTCCTACATATTCTTATATTTATAAAATAAATCTACATACCAATAACGGAAGATTTGGGACATTAATCACTATATCTTCTGGGTTACCAATTGACAAGTGTGGTAGAAATTCGAGTTTCCGTGATGGTTCATATGATAGTGTTCCATTTTCATAAAAATGTGGATCCATATTTGTTAAAAATTCTCTGTAATTTAAAAAAATAATTAATTATTTTCCGTTTAAAACTTAGAACCGGATATAATTATAACAAGTTTTTTTTATATTTCAGCTGGATTGAATTTTCTAATTGAGCCATCAAACGTTTTATGTATTTTTTAATTAGAAATCAGAAAATAAAATATATAAAAATGTTTCTTTCTTTTTGTACAATATTTTTCACACAAAAAGAATTATTTTTCTAGAATCGTTGCGATTGTAGTATCATAATAAATATGTATCAAATTATATTTGGAACAAAAAATTTTCTAGTGATTAAATATTTTATACATATACTGTGTCCAAAAAATAAGGGGACATTTTAATTTAAACTGCGCGTGTTTGTTGTGCATTATGAATTCCTCCCGGCCAAAGAGTCAACAAGGAATATTATTTGAACGTTATGCTATCCGCTAAAAAGGCTGGAATTGTGGAAAAACAATTCATGGTTTTTACACCACGATAATGCACCATCCCATACTGCACTCATAATTCGTGATCATTTCATCAAAAACTCAACCCATATCTTTCCGCAACCACCGTGTTCACATGATCGGACGACGTGCGTCTTCTGGTTGTTCAGCAAGCTCACCGTTTTGATACGATAGAGGAGATTCAAGCCGCAGCGAAGACGGAACTGAAGGCAATCATGGAAAGTGACTACAACCAGTGTTTCGAAGATTGGAAAATCCGTTGGCATAAGTGCATTGTATTGGGAGGGGATTACTTTGAAGGGGATGAAATTGATTTGGAAGAAAAAATAAAGAATAAATACAATGTCATCTTATAATTTGGGCACAGTAGTGAATTAAAATTTTATAACCGTGTAATGCTTGTAGTTTCAAAAACTCGTATTTAATAAATGTTTCATACTTGTTGAAATAAAAATTTCTAAAATTCAAAAATTTTATTGTTATTTGTAAAGTCAATAGTTTTGTTTTCAAGCCATGAAGTGTGTGATTTTATCAAAATCGATGATTACCGCGTTTTTCTCTATTTTAATGACAATCATCTTTGAAAATTGACTTTGGAACCTAAATATATGTAAGAGTTTTGATGTCTTTGATCTACATCGCATACGCCAAGTAACGTGGCGTCTAGACTATTTTCTATTTTCCATTGCATAAATTACAATCAAATAACAATAACAAAAAATAAATAAATATAATAATAATTTACTGTCTAATAAATATCATCCTCTTTGCAACTATTTATGGAATTTAATTATCATAATTGAATCAATAATATTTCATTCCTACATTATTTTAATATTATCTGATTAAACATAAATTTAATAATTTTTTATTGCATACTTGTTCAGTGTAAAAAAGTTAATTAAGTTACTTAAATTAATTAATTCAGATAAATAAAACATCCATATGTTTCATCGTTTTTTTCACTATGACAAACAATTATTCAGACAAAAAAATTGTTATCGCGTTGAAATATATTTGGTTTTGTAATAATAATATTTAATAAGGCATTTATATTAATTTACAAAGCCATTCTAAACGAAATCATGTGTTGGGAAATGATATCTCAGAATCGTAAAATATACCTACCATTGTTACCGAAACTTTTGTTTCGGTTATATCCAAGGGAAAAGTCGGCGTTTCAACGGAAATATACGTTTTGAGGGTCCCTGATTCCAAAAAAGTGGTTTATAAAAAATGTTGCGTCCGTCGATATGTCGGTATTTCGGTATTTCTGTAACCAAGCTGAAGCCTTCAATTTTCAACCGATTTTTCTCAAACTCGGTACATAGGTTCAGTTTGGTCATAATTCCAGACAATTTTTTCATTTTTTCCCTAGGCCTTTTTTCAAGGGTATTTCTCTCTAGACCAAAACAGGATTTTTTGGGTTTTCTCAAAAACGGCTCTAACGATTTCGATTAATTTCTAGGATTGGTATAAGCCACATATCCGGGAAAATTCGAGAAAGCCCACACCCTAGGGAAAACCTTTCCAAATATAGGAATATATGATTTTCTAGGGAGAGGCTGAGGGGACAGCAGTGAAACTTCGTATCAGGGTTTATATCAACAAGGTCCTAGGTTTGATATAACTCACCTCTGGGATCCCTTCCCCTGGAACCGTGGAACTGGAGGGGATGAAATCGTCAAAAGTGGTCAAATAAACCCTACCCAAAATTGATCAAATATTATTAAAAAAATCTTTTTAAGTAACTTTTGTAACTTGGTAATCTCTGCTTAACCTCACCCTTACCAAACTACATCCTTCTAAATATTATATTAAATAAAATAAATTCCCGTATGATTCCAAATATACCGCTATGCTTGTATCATTATTCAAATTGTTCACATAATCAAATAAATCATATTCTTTTCTTTTCTTGGTTTTTAAATAATTCTTACAATTGGCTGCTTTCAATAAAAATATTACAAGAATAATATATCAATTATATAATATAATAAAGTCTTGTCCGATGTTTCGGACCGTTTATTTTTTTTGCTTCCAAATACTTTATTTTTTTCTATTCAAACAAAAAAAAGTTGGCAAACTAAAAGCTGACAAAAAACTGTGTCAGTCAAAACTCTTATTATCAGACTTTTTGATAGTTTAACATTATTAATTTGAAAAAAAAAAAAACTAAATAAAATTATTTGTTATTTTTAAATGATTTTTTTGCTCAAACAATTTTCTTAAGTTTGTATTTTGTATTTGATTGAAACAATCACTTTCTATAATCGTTTAAAATGCCGGAATTAAAAGATGAGTTTTAATGTTAAAATATTTGTTTACAAATAAAAATTTTTCTGTTATCTACAATATAAATTAACATGAATGAAATAATAATATTCTTAAATGATTCATATAACATGTTTATGAATAAATTAAGTAATAATTATTGTAATGGATAAGAAATCATCATGTAATTCCTGGCAATGACTTTATGCATGTCAATCAATTTGATTTATAAAAGGATATTTAAAATTACATTTTATTTATGTACTTATTTATAACATAAATTTCATGCGAATGCGAAAAAAATAATATTTGTTGAGACGACCTTTCAATATTAAAAATAAGTGTTTTAGTATGTAATTTTAATTTTAGAAAAAAAATAAAGGTTTTTTTATTTAATTACAAATATAAGGTTAAATATTTTTATATCGGTTATGTGGAATAAAATTTGTCGCATGTGAAATATTCCCCAATGAAAAACGTGAAAGTTTTTTTAATAAATCTATTCGTTGTGTGCATAGTCATGGTAGGGACAATAAAATCGATTCCAGCGCTTCCAGTGAAAAATTTTGGCGATAAAGTAGGCTGTTATGACTAATTTGCAGTTCTTTACATGTTAATCTTATAGAAAATGTCAAATTAAAATTATTGAAAAACACTAATTAATTAAACTTAATGCATTTAAAATTCTGAAAATAAGAAATCAAATTGCACAAATATTATTTTTCAAAGGTAAATTATCATAATTATTTATTTAAATTTGTGAGACAATAAAATTAAATTTTCAATGTAAGTCATAAATGCAATCCATACAATTATATATGCATCCATACAATTATATAATTAAAGTAGTGTATCGTTACTATGGAAACGACTCCTATAAAGCTCACGCACGGTGCGAATACAGAGAAATAAAATACTTAATGTAATATAATTAATTAAAAAAGAGATCTATTAACGGGTAAAAATATAAATATTTTCAGACTAAAATAAGTTTTTTTTCAAAGCCGGCAATAAAAAATTATTTCACATACTTTTCGTAATTTCTCATTAAATAAAGAGATCAGTACACATAATAGTACAAGAATTATAGTCTGATATTTAAATTTTTCATAAAAAAATTTTTCGTTTGCCCTGAAAGTTTGTTCTGCTTTTTACCATTCTACTGAATACTTTGGTATATTTTTGCTATTGAATAATTTAGTATAAAAATAGTCTATTACAGTTTATTATGATTTGAAATATTTCTAAAATCATGACTATTAGAAATATTGTGAAATACGATATATTGAACTTAAGGTTGTTGGTTAAAGACATGATTATACAATTACCCTTAAAATTTGAATCTGAACCGTCTAGAATCCGAAATAAATTTAATTAAAAGTTCGATATTTAACATGTATGGTATACACTCTTTATACTTTTGCATCAATTATTAATTTATAAAAATCAAACTAACGGTCAGATATTTTCAAAAACTAACAGTCTATTAATTGATTTGTTTCGATTCTAAAAAAAATAAAAAAGAATTTTTGACTGTCAAGTTATTTTTTAAAAATGGTTTAAAGTTCAACAATTTATAAGCAAGTATACATAGTAGCGAGTCAGACAGAAGAGGGTTTGATTGGTGTTGTATACGTACACATGAATGTTATATGTGTAACGTCTCCACGAGTACAGTCTTGAAACATCGATCATTCTTAAACAGGAGCTTTCCAGTGCAAAGCAACCTACGGTTTCGTAGAAAGTGATAGGCGGTGGTGAAAAATTTTAATATCTGATCTGAAAGTACAAGCAAGTACAAAATTTCGTATGAGATGACTTAAACTCGATTATGGACATAATCGAATAAATTTCAGGAAATTTTGGTATGCTTCTGAATAAAATTATCTTTAAGGTTTTTAAGAGAAAAATGAATAGTTTACATCAAATTGAATTTTTCTAAAGTAATTCATAAGACGAATACGCACTAAAATATCGTCAATACAAATAGTATTAAGCATTTAGATAAAATAAAAAAGTTGTACTTAATGAGAAAAAGATTATTTTGAATTCATTAACTACGGAAAGACTTCAAAAATAAAATATACCAAATACTTAATACAAAATTTTTTAGAGTATGGAAAAAAATTAAGTTAAAAAAATCATAATAAAAATTATCACAATAAAAAAAATGAAATGATTCGTTGCTGCCTAATACGTATCGAACGTCTAATTTGATAAACTATGATGTACTTAACATTATTTTTATATGAACCCAAAACAAAAAGTATGGTTTATCAATGATAAATGACCTACTGCAGACAATGATAATGATTTAAGTACAATACTCATGTCAATGTACTTTTAGCTACGACATTATTTAAAAAAAATTTAATTATTATTATTCAGTTTTTATATATAAAAAAGTGTCCTATTTTTATTATTTTTAACTTGTCCTAATTAATAAAAATTTTATTAATTTTTTTTTTTAGACTTTTATCGTTGATCATAAATTCAAGAAAAAATAATAACATTTTCAAAATTTATTCAAAATTTTATTTTGGTAAGAAGCAATTTCCAAATATTCCATTGTGCAACTGATCTTTGAATCTTAATCAAATTAAAAATAGCTCAGACTGTGTGCGAAAAAATAACAATCAGTAATGAGTTCCACTATGAAAATCTCATAGTTGAAAAGAATAAGCATGTTTGAAGTCTCTTTGGTGTACCTTAAAGTTTATCTATAGAATAACAGCTTCTTATACCAAACGAAGTCTGGTTTAATAAAATCTTTATCTTTTTCATTGTTATGGAAAGGACGTTAATATAAGTGGAAGCGCAGGTCAGTGTATTGTAAATATCTATTTAAGAACTATTTGAATGTTTTCTGCGCTTCCACCATAATTATGCTATTAGAATTGCGTACGTATAATAATATACTTTTCCATTGTTATTGTAGGGACGTTGATTTAAGTGGAAGCGCAGTTCAGTGTATTATAAATATCTTTTTATGGCCTATTTGAATATTTTGTGATCTCCATGATTATGCTATTAGAATTGCGAATAATAATATATTATATAGCGGAACTACGTTCAATATTAGTTATGATGGCCGAATATACATTTATGTTAGGATAACATTGCCTGGCCATTTTTATGTTTTGTAAAATTTCCTACTGGGGTTATGATTAAGAATGGAATTTTGATTAACAAAAGGTGCAAAAAATTAATGTGTTATTATACTCAAGTTTTAGACAAACGAAAATTTTAACATTATCACTACGAAAGATAATTCCAACAACTTTTTTCTAAAAATTAGGCCCATTTTCATAACCCATCGAGGTTTTAGACTGCTTTAATGTTTTACCTACTTGTAAGTTTTGTGCTGCAATCAATTTTCTAATGGAAAGAAAGTTCTTGTAAACTACTTTTATTAACTAATACAAACATGTAACTTTTTTACTTTAAAAAAGATATTTTAGTTTATTCAAAAAGATTTATAGTTTTTTTCCTATAGTTGTCCGTTTCCGATATTAACGTGGTTAAATGTTTGAAAAAATGCTAAATCAGCACTACCTATAATTTTTAAAGTGAAGTGTTAGTCACAAACAAGTCAAATATTAAAAACAGTTTCTTCCCAGAAAATTCATAACTTAGTTACTAGGGAACCATCCCTAGTAAATTATTTACATGCTAGAATTTAAATCATCGGAAATAAATTGTTATAAAATAATAGAAACAGTTCAATTTGTATGACATCTACATAAATGTTATTTTGAAGAAATTTCATTATGATGTATAAATTTTTACTAGCTGGAAATTTTAATCTTTTAAGTAATTAATTTTGTTCATACTTTTGCTGTATAGTTTAAAGGTTTTAATGCTAATCATCATTAGACAGTCGTTAAGATGATTCGAGAGATTTGCTCATACAGATAATCTGGCACACGAAATTGAAAATTATAAACAACCTGAAAGAAAGCTTTTGCATTCACTCTAAAAATCGAAATCTTAAATTTTATGACATGCTATTCTTATCCATTTAAAAAAATATTTAAGTATGTTTAGTATGTTTATATAAATTACTCGGTCATTTATGATGGTGACATTACAGATTTCTGTAAAAATAGTCAATATAATATATTTCACGGCCATCTACTCTGATATACTCAATGAATAATTACTATTATACATTTAAAAAAAAATAGAAAACCATACATATATTTTACTTGTGTAAAACAATCCTTACCATTATTATATTTCGAGTGTTATAGAAAGCGGATAAGCGAGAGCAATCTTTATCAATCTTTACTTTTAAACCCAGCGAAGCGGGTGGGTATCACTCTAGTTGTATTATAAATTTAGAAACAAACAAATGTTTGAACATTAGTTATATTATTAACATAATATCTGGTCTTGTCATATTATTTTACCAGAAGAAGAGACTCTAATATCGAATGGAAGTTGTATTTTACACTTATAACGGATTTTCATTTGTCTCAATCAATACAAAAACAATGTGTACTAAAGCAGAAAGTTATGAGTCTGCACTCTACTCGTCGTAGCCATTGGTTTTAATTTATTAAATAGTTGCACTTTTAAAGGTTCACAAATTTTGATAAATATTCATTATAACCGAATGCGTTTTTGTTGAGATGAGAGTAATTTTTAATCATTAACAAAATAATCAATTATGTGTCATACCAAAATAAATATAATTGAAAGACAAAGCTATCAAATATTAGATAATAATAGTAGATTTAAAATGCAAAATAAAGGGTTTTGTTATTATTTTTAAGACAATTACAAAACTTTTATCGGTTTGACCCTAAACATATTCTATATTTATACAAAGCAGTCGTTTTGCAATTACACCAAAAAAAAAATTAATTACATAAAAGATAAAGATTTTCAATTAGTCAAAAACTTATCTATATATAGTAAATTTCTAGAAAATATCATTTTTTATAATATAGACTTAAAATTGGTGTCGTAATACCCAGATACAACTTTGTGATTTTTATAAATTTTATTACATTATTTTATTCATTAGAAATACGTAGTTACATAAAAAATCGAATACAAAGTATGCCATCAACAAATTTTATTTAAATTTATTTATTATTACTAGCCCATTTAATTAATTTTTTTCTTTTAACAGAAACTTTTTTAGAGCAACTTTTTGTGCACAAAATAATTATTTTGCTACTTTACCCTGATACGTTTTAAATTATAAAATAAAATTTTCTGAGCAGTCATTCTATAATCTAAATAAGTAACTGTCAAATAATAGATACATATACATGTATTCAAAAAAATTCACAAGTAGGGTTTTTTTGCAACCAAATAAATTAAATAAACTTAAATTTTGATAGAAAATCTACTGAACATGTTTTTTCTATTATTTTACCTAGAAATGAGAAAGTTATTTAGTGTTACAAATAAAATGTAAAATTAGATATTAGGTCTAGTAAATAAAAATATAAATAAAATCTCTAAATACCCGACTAAAGATTACCGAAGGGTTGGCGCGAGTGTTAACGGGTTAAATTATTTATTTTTTGAATTTTATTTTAGCTAGCTAAAAAAGTTAAGTAAAAAAGTTCTTTATTTTTTTAAATATATTATTTATATTATGGAATGTTATCTGCGCTTCCACCATCAACATTTTTTTTAAATTAATCGTTAATCCTGAAGATCTTGTTCTGTATAGTTAGACAAACTTATTAAATTATGGTATTCTCATCGGTCTTTGATAAGTGTACGAAGTTTCAATTCAATCTGACGTTTTGAAGTGGATGAAAATCACGTACAGAGATTTCGTTACATAGAAACACACCAAGCTAATAAAAGCATGTTAAAAAAATAGAAATACTTATCATAAACTAAGAACACAGCATTTCCCATACAGTTATTTATCAATGAACACAGTAATTTATTGAATCAAAAAGTTATTCTTCTCTTAAACAATCCAGCACCAAATTTTGTTTGATATTCGGAGCGTATATCTTATAGCGTAATAAGTAGTAGAATTTGGCGTATACCTTAAAATTCAACGAAATGAGAGAGAACCCGATATCTTAGCAAGAGAAAAATTGTTTTGTAGTTGAAATAATTTATTTAAAATTATTATTAATTCAATTATCTTTAGTTTATTATTTTAATTCTTATCAATAATTAATTACTTTTTTTGTTAATTTCCGAAATGTTTCTAATTATAATAAACAAAATTATGTTTATGTTTTTGAAGCTAGTTCACTAGGCTAAAGACATTTGTTTGACTGTTTAATCATTTTTTTAAAGCTTGATTAATAAATAATTATCTCAGTAGGAAAAACATTATTTGTTCAAAAAAAATAATAATAATAATTTATTATAAAAATTTTAAATATAATATATACCTGATTCATAAATTATTTTTTATAGCAATTTAATCAGTTGATAAGTTTTTTTCGAATTTTTAAATTCAATTTATTAATACAGATAATAACGTAGTTTTAAATATTAAAGAAATTAAGAAAAATTTGCTATTCGTTGTGTGCGTAGTCATGGTAGGGACAATAAAATCGATACTAGTGCTTCCAGTGAAAAATTTTGGCGATAAAGACGCTGTTATGACTAATTTGCAATTCTTTATATGTTATTGTTATAGAAAATGTCAAATTAAAATTTTTGAAAAACACTAATTAATTAAACTTTATGCATTAAAAATTGTGAAAATAAGAAATCAAATTGCACAAATATTATTTTTCAAATGTAAATTATCATAATTATTTATTTAATTTGTGAGACAATAATATTAAATTTTCAATGTAAGTCATAAATACAATCCATACAATTATATATGCATCCATACAATTCTATAATTAAAGTAGCGTATCGTTACCATGGAAACGCCTCCAATAAAACTCACGCACGGTGCGAATTAAAAGCTTTTGTTGTATTAAAAAAAAATAAAAAATCAGTATTATGTTGAAATTTTAATTTGAGCCCAAACTGTTTTAAACGTATACCGTCGTATAAAACTTAGGAGAAAAAGCATTTTTAAAATTTAATTTAATATTTCTTTTACTTTCTACGTCAAACTAATGTATTCTCTATCTCCTCGGAAAGCACTGAAAGTTTAAAATATAAAATTTATGCTAAAATAAAGATCAACTGGCAAGCAAGAAACCGAGTTACTATTAAGCAAAAACCAATTTTTTATTATACTCCCTTACTATGTTTACTTTTTTTGATACGAAATTTTTTTTTAAATTTTTATCGTTACCCCGAGTGTGCTTACAAAGTTTCAGCTCGATAGGATCAAGGAAAAAGTTCATCGATTCCGATCCTACCTAATAGATGTTCAAAATGAGCATTTGTGTGTCTGTACCGTCTCTAAAGTGGTCGCAATTTAATTTCGATTTAAATAAAATTTGGTCAAGAAGGGCTTAGGTATTTGAAAGGTCATTTTCGTTAATGATAAAGATGGGCAAATAACAAGGGGTGAAGCGTACAAAGTACAAAATTTTGCATTTTAAAAAAATATTTATTTTTATTTTTTTTAATCAGTTTTTAGCAAAAAAGTACTCTGTGATTGTAATCTTTCTTCCAGACGGTTTTCGAAAAAAAATTCTTTAAAAATTAAAAACGTTATATTCGATTTTACGAAAAATGTATTTTTTTTTTTATTACTGAGGGATTTTTTATTACTTTTTTCTTATTCGCTAAGCTAACGCAGGTTCTGATTTATGAATTTTTGTTCTTAATTTAATAATACATAGAATAAAAAAATTTTATTACTATTGTAAATTTCCTAAACACCTCCTTTCTGTCCAAAATAAACAGTAAACGTTTAAATTCTTTCAGGCAAATGTATTTATAAAATTCGTTTCCCGTTTGAATAAATAATTAAAATCTTAATCGACTACCTACTAGAATTAATATTTAATAACCGGTTGAAGATTATTAATGCGCGAAACAAATTTTATTTAAAATATTATTTATTCAAATTTTTTTATAATTGTTTTGAATTAGTTTTTAATTACAGAAAAAAATTATGCGTAAAGAAAAATTAAATTTTATTAATTATGGCCGATATATATTTAAATTGGTGGTGTTAACGCTACGTAACGTTGGCACCTCCATGAAAGAGTTCTGAGAATAGTTTTAAATTTGTTGTTTAAAAATGAATTGTACCTGTAAAGGTACCGAAAATTGGCTTTGGAAATTAGTGGGGTTAACTTAACATTACATTAGCACTACCATGACAAGGAAGGAGTTTTAATGAAAGTTCTGACTGCCAGAGGAGTTTTAGGTGCTAGTGTAACGTTTCGTTGGCACTCCCATAAAAGTTACAAGAGTACTGATGAGTTCAGAATTCCTAAGTAGTAAATGAAGAGTTCATGATAGTTTTTAATAATAGTTCCGGTCATTGAAACATCGAAAATTGACTTTGAAAATTTTCGATGTTAGTTATCAAGGCATTTATATTAAATTTGATTAATTATATGGAAGGGCAATTATATTAAATGGAATTGTGTAATGAAATTAAGGTAAGTTTTATTATTATTGTTCTGAGAAATTGCCAATACCGTCTATACAGAAATTTTATTGGGATGATTACAATAATCAAACATTGTAACAAACTCTTGAAACTTTTTGAAGATGGTGCCAACGTAACGTTACGTTAGCACCATTAATTAATATAGAAATACGTTTGCACCGTTAGCAGCATAATTAATATAGAAAAAAAAGTTATTTTTCGCAATCTCAAGACCGGAACTATTGTTACAAACTATTAAGAGCTCTTCATTTTCCGCTAGGAAATTCAGAGATCTCATCAGCATTGCTAGAACTTTTCATGGCAGTGCCAACGTAACGCACCACCAATTTTCAACGACTCTTTTTGGTGTCTTAATAGCGAGGATTTTTTTTTTAACTATCAAGAATTCTTTGTTTTCATAGATTTCTCCAAAACTATTGGTTGGTTTGGATTTCTTCAAAAAAAAAAACTATTTAACGTTAAAACCTTAATTAATTATTAAAAAGAAAACAAAAAACCTGTTTTGCCCGACAAATTAAGAATGTATGAGCACGGTAGTAGCGACACAATATTTAACAAAATATATTTTTTCAATTTTGATGGTGACTTATGTTAAAATTTGACAATATAAGACGCAAAGTAAGAATAAAATTGTTCGATATCTGGAGTAATTTTCAAAATATCAAACATTGAAAATTTTGTTTAATTATTTAGCTTTCGATATTTCGAAACCCAAGGCAGATATCGAAAAATTTTGTTATTATTTTTAGCATACATTCATGAAGTTCTAACAAAATTCACCATTAAAGTTAAAATTAGGGTAAAAATAAATTTACCCACAATTCTAAACTTGCCTTTGCGCTCGTACTACCTTAAAAGATCGAACCACTTAAAGTAAGCTGCGTGTTTTAAAAAAATACTCAAGGTTAGCATCTATAAGTTGAATTTGGTTTAGCTTAAAAAAAATATATCGTTTATAGATTTAAAAAAAATGGGAAAAACTGGCTTCGAGGTATTTTAAATTATATTTTAATCAACATGCTATCCATGTTTTTCATACAATGTTTCATACAAAAAAATAGGAGTTTTTTTATTTAAGTATATTAATTTGTTTATAAATAAATTTTATTTAAACACTAACTTTCCTCCGAAACTTCATATCCGACCTCAGTTGTCAAATTACCAAGTGAAAGAGTATCCAAAACTCTCCCATCAAAGTACTAAACTGAATTTCCATCGAAATTTCAAAGGAAAAAATGTCTATGTTATAAAACATGAATATTAATAACCAACAAACCAAAAAAATTACTTATATAATAATACATCCTTTTCCGTTTAAATAATAATTCATATTTGAATCGACTACATTTTTAGAATTCATATTTAATAACTGGTTAGAGATTATTAAACAACGAAACAAATTGAATCTTAAAAAAATTGTTTATAATTTTTTTTTTTATAATAGTTTTGATTAAAGTTTTTAATTACAATTAATTAATTATGGCCGATATAGAAGAGTTTAACCCAAATGTCAAAAGCTACTGATTTAAAAAAAAAAAAATTATTTTGAATAATATAAATTTAACTACAGATAATGATTTATAATAATTAAAAAAAATTTTATTTCTACTAAAGTTTTTTTTTTAATTTTAATATATAAGCATTTGTTTATAAGCAGAGTGGTCTAGAAACGTTTATAAATAAAAACGTAGAGGACTTTTAAAATATATTTTAATAAACAATCTATCTATCCAAATTTTTCATACAATATTTAACACACACAAAAATATGATCTTTTTTATTTATGTATATTAATTTGATTATTAATTAATTTTTGTTAATAACAGCTGTCCTCCAAGACCTCGTGCCCGAGCTCAGTTGTCAAGTTACCAAATTAAAAAGTATTCAAAACTATCTCATCAAAGTACTGCACTGAAATTCCATCGAATTTCAAATCGAAAAAGGCCTGTGTTATAAAACTTAAATTTTGCAAATTAATTACGTAAATAATATGATACGTGCTTTTTAGAATATGTATTTTTCAATTCATTTTGTTTATTGTTTATTTTGAGATAAGCAAAAGCACGAACGTAGATTGACTAACACAATAATGATATATAAATATTTGACCCATGAGCTTTTTATACTAATTTTTACTGACGTAAAGAAATAATATTCGACTTTTGCAAATACATTTTGGAGAAAGATGTTTTAGAGAAACAAGATTATCTAAAATATTCAAAACTGTGCTACAAGAGATCAAAACTTTTTTCTGTAAATCTGTATGTACCGAGAAAATAAGATAAACCTAATATTTCCTACACAATGCCTGATCGGCTTGTCGGGAATATCTTCGATCGTATTGGCCAACTAAGACTGATTGTAAACAACTAAGTATGCTGTGTACAAACATCGAGACGGATAATATATGTCAATTTTTGATCAGACTACAGGGTTTCAAAACAGAATTTCTCAAATATCGAATATCTTTGAGTCACGGTATGATTCAATAAGTATACTAGACTAGGAAATAATATTTTTAAAAGAGCAGGTCACATTGGTATAATTAATAAATAAAATTTGGCAGATTTAAAATTTAAAAATTTGGCCAAGACGCGTAGCTTATCGGTGAGTTGTAATATTTTTTACTCAGACATTAAGAGGTGTCTACATTCAAGGTGTCTACAATAATTTTGTAACATGGGTATACCGTAACATGTTTAACAGCTCTTGGAGTATTTATAGTATGACGTTAATACGCCAATAGCTGTAATCCACTCCAAATATTACCTTGCTACATTAAGGTCTGTAACATATACACTTTTACGTACTATTATTGAAATTACTCAAGAAAATTCTTGACCGTTATACTTTTATGTATATTTTACGAGCACGGCGATTACAATTAAATTGATAGGTCAAAAAATAAAAACTAAAACTATGTGGTATGCGGTATTTACAATTAAATTGGTAGGTCAAAAAATAAAAATTAAAATTAATACCTTTAATTACCAAAGGACGTATATGGATGTGTTATATAAACCTTGACCACGTTTTTATAAAATGACTAATTCAGAAATTTTCAAAGTTCAAGTAATAAAAAAGTGTTTAATTGTTTCAATTTTTTACATGCAAATCGATTGCAAAACTCCCAATATTTATGAATCAAAATAAAAAATAAATTTACGAAAATAATATATTATTAAAATGCAATAATTTTATTTTAGTTTTATGATTAAAACTATTGCAAAATTTAATCTTGCTCATTTAACCTTGATTCTTATTAATTAATAATCAATTTACTTACTGGTAAACAAATGGACCAATTTCTTCCACTTTTAGTTTATGTTCTTCACCGCGTTCAAACGCTTCGTGATTTGTAAAGTTGAATATATAAACAGTTAAATATACCGTATATGGTGGCTCTCTCCATAAATCGAAACTTAAGGATCCATTACGTAATTTCATTTTCTGAAATTAAGTAAAATATCGATTAAAGGTTTGATGATTATGTCAACAGCTAATGAAATACAGATTTTCAATTTATTAATAAAGTTGACGGTAATAGTGAAAATAACAAGATATACTTATTTGATAAAAATTTTGGGAACACTTACCGCATCTATAATTAATTTCAGTGGATGATAGTAGAAAGTTAAAAAAGATAGAGAAAGAATAATGCCACCAAAGAATCCATTTAATAATTTCCCTGGAAAAAAGAAAATATATATTTAAAGAATTTTATAAGAAGTAATGATACACTCAAAGGCAAAGAAGGTTGTGTTCTTTAATTGATAGTAAAATAGTAACTACTCAATTGAACTTATGAAGACGAACGAAAAAACTTTTTATTAAATTTCGACCTGATGCTTACTTTCCAGTGTTGGCAGCATGATTTGATCGAAAGTTATGTAAGTATGTCTGCAAAGCTACATTTTAACCCCCGAACTAAAAAAAGGGGTGTTATAATTTTGACCGCTATATGTGTGTGTCTGTGTGTTTGTATGTCTGTGGCATCGTAGCGCCTGAATGGATGAACCGATTTTAATTTTTTTAGTTTCATATGAACGATAATTTAAATGGGAGTCTTTTTAGCTACGTTTCAAGTGCAAGCTTCTGTACCCGAAAAAAACTAAGAAATTTGGCGATGATATTCAAAATTGATTTAGTTTGAAAAAGGCATGACATATAAATAATTACCATGGAAATGAATGGTCAAATAAGCCTGGTTCAATTCATTTCGAAAAGTGAAATGGTATAATAATTATAGTACAAGATCCGAATTAAGGTCGACCTTCACCCATCTGTTTACCGAATGAAAGTTATTTTTTATGAAATGTAAAATATTTACAAATATCCCTGTTGTGGGTTGCCCTAAAAAATATGGTCCAGACAACTTTTAATAAAATATCAAAACTTGGAAAGCTTGTAAATTTTATTTTTTGACTGATATTTTGTGGACAATCATATACCACCGTATTTGCAATAAAATTATCTTTATTTATATATGTGAGGAAATGAATTAACAGATGAACGTAATTACTATTCACAACTTGTATAAATGCGAAAATAGTGAACGAAAAGAGGCAGACAGCATAGCTGCTGCATATTCTTTATGGCTTTTACTTTCGAGTAGATCAAAATTCGTTAGATATGAAAGTCAGTGAAAAATTTCTAAAAATTTTACTCTTGATATTTTCACTAAAAGTAGTCTGGACCACTTTTTTTTAGGCAACCCATTGCAGGGATATTTGTTAACATTTTATATTTCATAAAAAATAACTTTCATCCGGTTAGCAGATCGGTGAAGGTCGATCCTAATTGGGATCTTAGACTATTAGGTAATTTAAAACAATAATTCAAAAGAACAAAGTCAACTCAAATATTTCAATTTCAATTAAAATATTTCAAAAAATTTTTGCCTATATGTATCCTCTTCTTCTCATCTGATGTCCTTGACCATCACTTTTATATTAATTTAAGAAGGAGTGTTATAAGTTTAAAGTGTTAATATGTGCGTCTGTGTGTTTCTCAGTGGCATCGTAGCGCCTAAACGGATGAATCGATTTTAATTTTTTTGGTTTCGTTGGAAAGGTAATTAAACGGAAGTGTTCTTAGCAATGTTGCAAGTGTAAGTTTTGGTTTCCATACTCCAGAAATTTGTTGGGACTTTTTAAATTTTGTAAATTTCACTTGCTAACTCAAAATTATATTGTTATTTTGTCATTGATCTACTATAAATTATTATTCTTGTATATATATTATAGTTTTAATGATTTTTAAGCTAGTTTTTATTTAATAAAGACATAATAATTAAAGTAAAAATATAATTGGAGTAAAAATAATATACATTTATTTTTTAAACCATTTGTATTTTTTGTTTTCAAATGTAATATTATTATATTTAATTATTATTATTCCTTTTTTGTTTAGCTCCAATACAAATTACTTTAGAAAAACTCTTAATAATTACATGAAAATAAGTTTTTTACGTGACTGAACGTAAGTAATTAAAGCAGGAGTTTTTAATCTAAAATTGGTATTTACCGAAATAAAAAACCTTCTCGAAACACTGTACAGGAAGTATATCAATACATACCTAGTAGAATATATTTATTTATAAAGCTCAGTATTTTTTAAACTTTAGGTAGTACGCGCACCAAAGAAATTTTAGATTTAGAGTTGTTATAGCTTCATAAATGTAACACGTGTATTTTCAACATACGCCTTATCACAGAGGCCATCCATATCATTATTTGTTATTAAATTGTCTTTATTTATTAAATTACATTCATATTTACAATTACATTAATGATGTGGGTGAAATCGGTTACTTCGTTCTTATCCAAGCGACGACAATGTGATTAATTCTACAGCTTCCATTAATTATAATTGTTCACATTGCCGCTGCCTGGATTCGAACCCAAAACCTAAGTCTAAGTGGGCAATAGGGTCTTGATTCTTTAATATAAATATTTTTTTTATCTATCTATGAAAACATCATCCATCTACCGTTTTATCAAAAAAACAATGTTAAATATGCCTATTTTTGAAGTCATTTGTTTATTTAAATAATCTGGCAACCCCTCCTAAAGAATTTATTTTAGCTTAGTACAAATTCACATAAAAAAAATCAGGCATTTTATTTAAAATTACCTTGGTGCTTGTACACCCTTAAATCTTTAAACTAATTAAAATCAGAATGCAAAATAAATATTCGCTCACTATTAACCATGAATGTAATAAAATCAATAACATCGATGAATAAATTATAAATTTGGATAATCATTTTTTTTTTTAAATCAATAATTATATATGCAGCAGTCAGTCCAATCACTCAAAAACATTACACAACATATTAATTTTTGTTAAATAATAAAATATTATATACTTAATCTTGTTTTCTTTATGTTGGTCAAGGTTACACAACATAAAACATTCTGATAGGTCTTTTTGATTATATGTTTATGTCCCGGTCAATAACCAGCCAAATATGATATCTTTAAAAAACAGATAAATATTAAAAATGCTTTGAAATATTCACATTACTTCCATATAACGCAGAATGAATGATATTAGACATGTTAAGAAATTTCGTTAAATAATTAATTAATTGATGACTTGCTATATTACCCATTTCAATAAGTACGAAAAGCTTAAATTACTATTAATATAGTCTTGGTTCCCGTTAGATTATGTTTAGAGGTAACATACAGCCGAGGCAACTAAAAGTTATAGTCATGTTTAAAAACTTTTTATAATATTACGGCACTTAATACATTACAGTCTGCTTCAAATCCAGTAGTTCTGATTTTTCGCAGACTTGTTGATGATGTTGGCTCAATAAATGATCTGGATATTGAGGCAAAATTCGAAATTTATTTCGAAATACTCTCGAGATATCATTGATAACTAACACTATCTTTGATAATATTTATATTTGTGGCTAGTGTTGAGTTTTATTTATCATCTAATAACAAAATTAGTTCTTAATTACACGATTATTGATGGTACAAGCAAAATTTCTTGGCACTACCTTGCAAAAGTTCAAGGCGATGTGTCTAAAGAAAGATACCTCTTAGTCTTGTTTTTAGTAATAATAACTTTTCTAAATCTGCTTAAGGCGTATTCAACGATATAAGAAAAATGTGACTTTAGTGGTCTTAGAAGAAAAATCGAGAAGATTTAAGATACTTGTTTAACTGATAAAAATCACATATTATTCATTACTCAAACATTTTGTTAAAATATGGTACCCCTGTGTGAAGTGAACCTAATTGCCTTTATAACAAGTGAAAACAAACAATTGACTGAGTTAATTGTTGAAATACTATATATAGACAGTGTTGATTACTCTGTCACATTACACATACATACATGTCACACATATATAACTGATATTCCCATATAATACATATAATACAATTTGGGCATAATTTGAGCTCTCAGGGGTAAACAGTGATGTTTAAGAAAAAATGTTTCAAGCAAAAGTTGTTTATTTTTTTAACATTTTTTACATTTAAACTTTTGTTCTATCTCTATCGGCTTACAAGATGGGTCATACGGACCCAAAACTCAATTGACCTATGTTGCTCATTTACGAACTCGACCTCACTTTTTACGTTCTTAGCACGCTATAAAAATTTCAGCTTGATATCTCGTTTCGTTTTTAAGTTATCGTGATGACAGACGACAGACAGACAGATAACCGGAAATGGACTTATTAGATGATTTTACGAACACCTATACCAAAATTTTATTGATAGCATCAATATTTTTAAGCGTTACAAACTCGGGACTAAACTAAGTATACCTTGAAATATTTCATATAATAACTACGCGTCATGATCTTTATAAATATATAGAGGTATCTAATAATATTTTATTAAAAAATAAAAATGCATTCCAATATTATGCATGTACATTCATTTCAATAAAAATTAACCGTTATTAGAACAACGTTATTTTTCTGTAAAAAAAAAACATGTCTATATTGCGTAATCCCTAATCTATCTCTTGATGTAACCACAATCATTTTGAAACCAAACATTGTTGAATATTTTTTATATCTACATAAGATATAATTTAAAATATTTATAATTTTATTTAAATTATCTACAATTTCGTTTAATTAATCAAAATTGTTTTGGTCTATAGCCTTCAAAATTGGGAAAAAATTGTTTTTTTAATATTAAATACTATCAGTTACCCGCCTGATTTACTGGGTTATTTTGGATAAAGTAAGATAATAAAGTGTAACTTTGCCTTATGTATTTTTTAATATTCTAATTCTATTTACAAGTCACAGTTTGCTAGTCTTATTTTCCTGTATTCAAGCCTTCGACCTCAAAGCTCAATCTCAATTTATAAAGCCTTTGGTAGCAAAGCTCAACCTCCTCGCAATAGATATATGCATTTAGTTTGTCGGCGTTTGATACTCCTTCTCTTCAAAAAGTTGAAAAAAGTTTTATATTTGCCTGTTTACTTAAGTTAGTACGAGCGCCAAGGTAAGTTTAGACTTGTGGTTGAAATTATTTGTATCTTATTTTCAATTTTTATCGAACCACAGTTCACATAGTCAGTATAAAAGTCATATGCAGGCTCAAATCTTAAAATAATACGTTAAAGTAGTATTATAGTAGGACTATACCATTACAAGAGTGGGCTTTTTATTATTAAAGTAAAATCAAATGAAAACAAACAATTGACTGATTAATTTTCGGTAAAAAAATGTTGCGTACCAACATTTATATTTATTTCACAAAAAAAAAAATACAGTTGATATATTGAAATAATTTTTTATTTCGACACATTTACAAAATATATCTATACTTTTAAAAATCAGTATATTTGAGATTTTACCAGAGAACCAGAATACATTTCCTCCCTGGTAAAAACCCAAATATAGTTTATATATGCGTTTTTATAAACATGTTTTTATCATTGCACAAAAATCATCCACCCTTGCACCAGTATACATAATAAATTAATGATGCACAATTTTTTAAATTATTTAATGCATAATTTATTGGGTTGGTTTTTTCTATACATACCAAAAACAAGATTATTTTGGGTTTTTACACTTCGTGTAAAATCTTACTTTTATCAAAAGAAGCATTTGAATGAAATTTCTGAAATATTTTAAAAAAATCAATATGCAAGAGATTTCTTGATATTTTCCGTAATACGTAGTTCTCAGTGCTTAGAAAATTGCCATTTGCATCACGTGTTATTGAAGATTGGCAAAATGATTTTTCATTTATTGTATGAACTATTTCTGTTAGAATAACAAAAAACGGATAGCTTGTGAAGCTATCAAAAATTCTCCGTGAAAAATTACGCACCGCTATAGCTACCAAAATTATTTTAAACAATACAAAGTTTAAACGATAATGCAATCAGTAAATTTTTTGGAAGTAAGCCGGCGAACTATTATTTTAAGATTTATTACTACAGTTTCCCGAGTAGTATCTTTTATTGTAGTATCTTAAATTGAAATTTATGTATGGCAAGTTTGATAAGCCGCAATAATACAGACATATCATTTTTTCTTTGTTTACTAAATTTCCCTTAGACCAATGCCTTCGACAGGCTAATATGATTTATCTGTGTAAAATAATTAAATTCACATTTTCCGAGAATTGAATTCATTTGACAATTCTACTCAACAACACTCATTCCAATTTAACCTAGGAACTGATTTTAGCTACTGTTTATGAAAAGGTCGGTCATATTCACTACAATGTCATCAGCTTATTGTCATATGATGTATTTTATCTTACTATTAATTAAAAATGACTTTTAATTTACAAAAAATATCTTGAAGCTAATTTCAATAACATAATTTTATATATAACTTCAACTGCAATAGCCTACATTTAATGTCATACATATTCTGTATTTGATGTCAATATTCTGAATTGTACATTAGACTCGGGAAAATCAATAACAAAAAAGTCAGAGTATTCAGACAGGTATAATTTAAAAAGAACATTTTTAGGAAATATATTAACCCAAGGGCTATTAGAATTAATAGCCATATTGCAATACTAGGAGAAGTCAAGAAATTTCAAGTCGCTACCTCAATTAGAAGTATAATTAAAATTCAAATGAAAGCGTAAAAGGTCTGGCTGGATTCATGCATCGAAGGGTTAAAAAACCGCCTTTTTAGAACGGCGTCACTATGAGGCTCTTTTATGTAAATTATGTCATTCTTTTAACGGACAACTTTTAGAAAGGTTGTCTAAAAATCGAAAAGCTAATATTTTGAGCAATTTAAATAGAGAATAGTATTAGTCTCCTTATAGTCTTCACTTAACTTCCCTTGTCACAATTTAATGAGTTTAAATTCTTTGGTTAATGTACCATTCTACAATTGAAAATTTTTTAAAATCGGTCAAGTAGTGCAATTTTGACCCCGTTTTTCACCCTTTTTGAGGTAAAATTTTGGGAATCTTATCCGATACCTATGTCATAGGTACATAGAACACACCTTCCAAGTTTCAGGTCTCTACGATCAGCGGTTTAGGATATGCACTGATCCGTCAGTCAATCAGTCATTCAGGACAAAGCATTTTATAAGTAAAGATGAAGTGACCATTTACATTCTTTGATAAAAGTTATATTTTTATTTACCTTCAAAATGTCATGAACTTTGCATATTAAAATTGTAAATTAGAGTTGATATTACAAATTTAGCAAAAATTTAATTGATTTTAATATTTCATAACTTATGGACTTTAAGTCTGATTAACATAACATGTCAAAGAAGGTTTTTACGAGATTGATTAATATTGTTTTAATGGGAATTATAAAACTTGACATTGAATTTTTTTTAAATATTAAGCCTAGCTTGGATAAATTGCTTATTGAATTAAGGTCAATTATTTTTTTTAATTAACCTTTAAATAAAAAAAATTAAATATCCGTAAACACCTAAAAACAATACTCCGAATAAAAGTCACGTGTAGTGGTTCGTAAATTTTTATACGGAATACTTTAGAGTACTTCCTCTTACAATTCTAATGGAAAATTATAATTATAATTTTCTTTTTAGTCCAAGAACCTATCGTTATGAGCTCGAATATCAATTTACTTTATACTTTTAATAAGCTTAAAATGATATACAACCTTTGCCATTGAAAAAATTCCAAAAGTATGAAAAGCAGAAGGTTTTAGAGTACAGAGCCGTCTTTAACCTATAAGAAGGCCTAAGAACTTTATTATGATACATGTTAATATAGTATTCAGATGTCGAATTTGAAATTAGGGGCCCTGGGCTAATGGAATGTAGTACGACAATGAACACAATGGGGTATTCTACTATATTTGAAAAAGTACTTCAAAATGTTGATTTTGCGAATAAAAAGCCACCAAAAATTTATTTCGGAAAAATACACACGCTTTCTTGCCAAAAACTTAAATTAAATTTTAAACCTTTTTTAAACTGTTAAAAACACGGGCATCCAATTTGGTGACGTAATATCGGTATCATCATACGAAATAATACAGATAAGTTTGACAGATATATTCACAGAAAACTAATCATAATAAATATAAATATTTATTATCTATTGATATATTATACCCAGCTGGCTACACTGAACTAACCGATGGTCTATGGTTTATACCGCCCGCGTTTTGGGTCACGTGATATACAGTTTAAAAATTACGATTTTTAATTTTAATATTATAAAAGAAAAATGTGCTTTTATGAGTCGAAATCAGAATATTTAAGTATATTTTACATAAATTTTAACTTTTTTCAAATTTCATAATTTATTTTTCACTACCGAAAGTACCCCATTGAAACGGAAGCTTTTCTAGCAGAATTAACAGGATTGCTACAGGGTTAACAGGTTTGCTTTTAAAGACACGCCAAAATGAAACATAATTTCTTTACCTTCTAAAGCTACCGTATACACCACTTCACATAAACGTATGCAATAAATATGTAAATTGAAGCTATTAAGCTATATTTTGTGTAAAAAAAAGTAAAAATATTAATTGTATTATTACAAAACATAGTTTAATTATATTTAATATTAGTTATAGGTATAATAAAACTGTGAAACATGGAGACATTATGTGTGAGATATAGATAGGTAATTAACATTAAAAAGAGTGGCTAATGTCCTAAGTAGATTGATACTATTAGAGAGTTCTTGTTGCAAAATATATAGAATTTGTTTTATGAATGATTAATAATAATTGACGACTGATTGCAACAGAAAATAAGTGCATATAAAAAAAAATTATATTTTACTGCTGCTTGCTTACATATCTGCCATACTCATACAAAACCATAAAGGTTGTTCAACTAGAATTACTATTTTTATGCCACACCATATTTATAACACGTGATTTTCACACAAGATCACACGTGAATTACATAGTTATTTAACCGTACTGTCAATTTTATAAACTATATCTATACAAATGTTCAATAGAATTTATCTTTTTAATGTTAAAAAGATGTTTGTGTTAGTCTTCTTTTACAAATGGGTTTTTGGTCGTTAGAACTAACCGCAATCCTTCGATGAAAAATATAAAATACCGAAAATAAACTAAAAGTACTTATGACACTAAAAATCTCCAAAGTCAAAATTCAAACAAACTGGAATTGTATCCACAATTTGAAGTATATCAAGGTAATTCATCCCATAATAGGTACTATTTAGTCAAATTTTGGAAAACATGTGGGACAATAACAGTTTGTACGCTCTTTAGCTATAAATTTTACTTTAAAAATTTTAATACCGTTTTTGAGCAATTTCGTATTGAATACAAGCTTAGATTTGTTTCAAAGTCGAAAAACCCAAACATGACAAAATCAATCCACATCAAGCTTATGGTAAATCAAGGTTTAATTAAAAATTTAAAAATTCTTAAAATTATTAAATCCACTTTTGGAAACAAATCATAAATTCTTAGTTGATGAAAGTTGAAACTATTTTTTTAAAAAGAAAAATTCCCATTCTATTATTCATATTATAACTGAAGAATTAAAATTGGTTTTAGTATTTATCTTAACCCAGGATCAATCAAAGACTTTCACCTTTGAAAACCGCTTTTAAAGCACACAACTAACAAATATCAGCAAATTCTATTTTTGTATTAATAGAATGAGTTGCACTTTAATATTATTAGGCTCAATAAAAACCAGAAGTGTTCCGTTTACAGGATTTGTTCCAATTATTGGGATTTTATCCACAAATTATTTAGAAATAAAATAAAGTATTTCAAAAACAGTATTTAAATGTATGTATTTAAGAGACTGTACAGACAACATTAAGCTCGTGTTATTATAATGATATTGTGTTTTTAGAATCATCACAATGAATTATTAAATGTATATACAAAAAAAAAATATCAGTTTTGAGTGCTTGGTGGAGAACAGTATGGAAAATGTTCCGATTACACTCTGATTATCGAGTGATATCGGAACGTCCGGTATTCCTGATTATAATAATAAAACGAATATTGTCTGAACACGTGACTAAAGTACAGTGATTACAAAAACGGCGGCGATTTATAACGGCATTAATTCTCTTAAGGTAGAGTACTGAACAGTGCCCACAGTACATATCGAAACATAATCTATATCGAATAATGGTGGAAGCGCTATTTTCGAACATATTACATTAGCATTAGCGTCAGTCTACTCTGCGTCTCTACCACTTTCGTATGTAACGTCAATTACAAAACAAATACTATAATATACGTCAATTACAAAGAAAATACTAAATAAAACGTCAATTACAAAAAACTACTTTTTATTTTGATGATCTTTAACCTTTCTAATTTTCTTTTCATATTAATTACAAGAAAATTATAGTAATAACGAGTTGATCAGATTATTCTCATTTCAAAATATATTTTATTTTTTTAGGAATTTTTGCCCGATTAAAGGTTCAAGAATTAAAAAAGAAAGAATTGTATATATTTTTTGTGAAAATCGTTCTGTTGAAATTGATAATAGCTAGAAAATACGAATCAAAGATTTAAACGATTTAAATAAGAAATTAACACATTGTATAAACTTCTTATTTTACATGTAAGGTTTTTGAACTTAAAACACGTTTAATAAAATAATTTTTACCTTTAATTTTCATTTTTTTTAGAAAAAATACTACCTAGTTATTATTTAACAGAGTAAAATTCATAATTAAAAATGAAAATAATTGGTGTCAACACAGCTATGACGACGTTTTTCCATTAAAAGTGCTTATGTACTGCGCCATACAAATTAATCAAAGGTTTCAAAGGTGTACTCACATCCGATCTAGTGTTTTTGTTAAAAGATTATAAAAAATTTAATTTCCTGATTTAACTTCCAATTCAATTTAAGGTTATTCAATTTCCATAGAGCATACGCACAATTAGTTAAAATATACATGACGAAATTATTCAAATTTTTATAAAAAAAAAAAGATCAAACATCTGAATTTTTTTTATTAATTATTAGTCTAGTCAATAAAGATTCTGAATTTCGAAATTTCTTACAATTATTTAGTATATTTAAACAAACATTTATTTTGAAACACGGGTTCCAATTATTTGCTTAGAATTATCTGGTTAATTTGCCAATAGATTTCATTTGCCGATTATCATAGTTCTACTGTAGGCTACTAGCTGTCGTATTGCAAAAAAAATTTTCCCAATAAATACAATTAAGGATTTTGAACTAATAGTATAAAAGCCTTAAAAAAGCTATTTGAAACTAAACTTTGGAATTTGAAATAAATCTTTTGTCCTTAAATATGTCTCGTTTTTCTTTTGACCGGGAAGATAAAATTTTGTAGACACCCACAAATAAAAGAAATCCGCCAAGCTATCAAGCATCATACATTATAATGTATGTTACTGTAGGACCTGTTGATTTTTTATACCTTCAAAAAAAGCTCTAATCAATATGCAATAATTTGAAAAATTTATGAAAGGTGGCATATTTAAATACTCAATTTACGCTGGATAGGGAATAGAAATGCTATATAAATTTGGAAATAACCCCAATAAATAGTGGAATTTTCCGTTTCTTATAATTCAAAACTAGAAATTTGAAGGTGAGGAAAGGGTTCTGTCTAAAATTATCTACAGCAAACTGAAAAAATAACGGATTCAAAAAAGTTGGTTTAACTATTACCTACTTTTGATTTAATAAGTATAAGAAATATTTTTCATTAGATTTCAAGCCCTCTCAAAGATTTATATAGCCTTCATTAATTATTAGACTTGACCGAGAAATTTTAACGATTATCTGACGTCAATAAAATCATAAATTTCACGGTAATTTCTAATATTTTTTTAAACTGTACTTTAATAATTTTTTATTAAATATAAGACCAATAAATAAATTAATGTTTAAATTTTTGATAAAAATTAGCATAAATTAAATAAAATACCCTACAGCAAACACGATCCATTTGCGTCATCAATTGCTACCAAATGCAAAATGTAAGTATGTCAGAATTTTGTATCACTAATATTTGTCC
This sequence comes from Chrysoperla carnea, assembly GCF_905475395.1. Lineage (NCBI taxonomy): Eukaryota > Metazoa > Arthropoda > Insecta > Neuroptera > Chrysopidae > Chrysoperla > Chrysoperla carnea. Next base: position 58,320,956 of record NC_058337.1, on the reverse strand, counting down.
CCGAAATAAATAATGTAATTAAAATATACCTAATAATGTTTGTAGTGTTTTAAATGAATAATTATTTTTCCCGGAAATATAAAAAAAAAAAAAAAACAAATTATTGTTTACATTCGCACCTATCTATGATGTAGCAAGTGTCAACAATGCCTTGACATTTGACAGAGAATTTAGATGGAATATTTTATGCAAACTTATATGGGCAAAATTAAAAATTAAATATAATTTATGCGATCTAAAATATTATTTTTTACAGAAATATATCGCTGGTATGTTTAATTAATCAAAAATGTACAGTACATGAACTAACGAGAAGTACTCGACATCATTTCTTGTTACATTGGTTTTACACATCAACTATCTCAAGGAAAAATGTTAGTCAAGTAAAAATCTTCGCTCAATTAGCTCAGTTGGTTAAGGCGTAACCAATTCCGCCCGCGGTATGCTTAGGGTAGCGGGTTCGATTCCCGCCGTCGCAACAAAATTAATTTAATTAATAGTTGTGATGGGTTGGTGTAGTGCATGGTATATGCATGAAGGAGGTGCACTCAGCCTCTGAAATAGAGGAGCTGATAAATGAAATTATCAGCGGAAAGGTGGTAAAACACATATATGGTATGATAATGGGCTCTATAGCCTAAGTATGTCCTTCGTGGACAGCCACTATAACCTTACCTAACCTAACCTAAAAATCTTCAGCTATATTAAAGATTCTGTAAACTAACCGGTTTACTATTTTGTAAGAAAAAAATAAACATAAAAGAACGAGAGGTGTTGTGAGACACCCAGTAGGAACTATGGGCTTTACACTAGAAAGGTATATAGATTTCTCTAAAGATGGTTCAAACGTTCCAGGAATTATAAAAGTGGGTCCTAGCATCCTGTCGTCAAATTCTCTTCGATGAAACCGAAAAAATATATTATGTTTAGTCATTTATAAGAACCCCAGAACCTTTTTTAACTATATATAAGCAACAAGTAATTATGATACGTGGCAACAGGAATTGAGTTTAACGTATGCTATATGTATCGGATTATGAAAGTTTTCTCTCATTGAGTCTCGTCTTGTTTCTATAATTTTTCAAAGTAAAAAAAAAGCAAAAATGATAATTAAAAGTGACTGAAAATAAAATCGGAATAATGACTGGCCGATTGATCTCTCATAAATGTGATTTTTATTGAAACAATAAAGAAAAAGGAAAAATACCACCAAAAATGATCCACTGTTTTCAACCGGACCAAAAGAGAAGTGCTATAAATCTAGCCGCTATGTGTGTCTGCTTGTCTGTGTCATCGTAAAGAAAGCAACGATATTGATTTCTATGTTTGAAAGATAATTTAATGAAGAGTGTTCTAAGCTATTTTGCAAGTGCTATTTTAGGGTTCCGTAACCAAAACATTTGTCGCGGGTTAATTAAATTTTGTAAAATCACTTGTGTGATTGTATATATTACAGTCAAAAAATTTAAAAATTTAGCAATATTGACAAAAATAAAACTAACGCATGTCTCACTTAACTTATAGTCGAAAACTATAGCATCTATAATTGAAAGATTGAAAATGAACACATTGTACAATGTAGTGAGCCTATAAATTATTTCAATGTACGATGCTCTTTTCATATAATGTTTAATTTATTTCATTATTCCCGAATTTATTAATTAAAATCTGTTTTTTTAATGATACAACACCCTAACAAAATAATTTAATTACAGAAATAGATATTTTGTTTTGAAATGTATTTTTTATTGAAAATTGTATAACAATTTGCATTTAGGGTATAATTTACAATATTTAATACTTTAAATGAAAAATTATTAATTTTTTTACCTTGATCTGATTTGATTAATTAGATCAAGTATTTACAATGGTGACCAAAATCAATATAATGTCACATAGAAATAGATCCATACGTGATTCAAAAATTCGCAAGAAAAACAAGGTGAAATTGCAAATAATTTGAATTAATTATAATGTACACACTCGTAGGACTATAATTAAAATTTGTTCATTAAATCATGCAAAAAAATTACAGAATTGGTAAATATAATTTATTGGCGAATTATTTTAATAATAATTGAGACCAAAATTCTATCTTTATTCATAAATATTAACATAATAAATACAAAACACTTAGTTTGTAGTTTGTCAAAAAGTGAAATAATAAATAATTTATATAGTTTAATAAAAAAAATATATACTACTAAAATATACATAGTTTGATAAAAAAATTTGAAATATCAATTGAATTTTAAACATTTTTTTAAATAAACAAGAATTTTGTGTTTTATTTTTCCAAGCCAACAAAAAAGTTCGAGTTATTCTAGCTTGTAATTTGAGCAACATGCATTAATTTTTTCGGATAGGAGCAATTTGTAGTGACAAAGTCATCAAATTAGTTGGTAACGACAGTTCTCTTAGAGGATAATTATTCTAAACAGAAAACTTGTACCTACTGCTTATAACGACTCTCGAATACACCGAGAAGGTGCAACAGGTCCCTACAATGATCTAATACCCGGTTTTGACTGTGCCTACCTTATAAACAAAATGTAATCATTTTTAAAGTATTAAAAATTTAATTAAAAAATCCGATAATAGTTATACCATTTTACGTAATAGCTTTAAAAATAGGCTATACTTCTTTGGCTGTTATTTGGTGTGTGCAGTTTCAAACTTCGAAATATATATTATAATATAGGAATATTAAAATATTGAAATATTTTTGACTATTCAACTTAGGGTACTGTACTATTTTCTCACCTTATTTTCAGTTAAATTTGTAACACTAATGAAATGTCAAAAGTTAAGGAATACAAGAATATTCCCAAAATTCCTGAATTTTACACTAGGTACATGTATAGATACATACCTAATATGATAAAGAAATATTAATTTTATGTGATTTATCACATTTTAACTTTCTGACACGGGTAAGAAAAACTAACATTACGGTATTATTCTAAAACTTATTAAAATGATGGATTTATTATTAGCCGTTGGAATTTAGATCAAAAAGAATACTTTTAATAGAAATCAAATCAAAACTAAATTAAAAAGCACCTTTAATTCATTTCTTTCTTATAGTAATGAAAAATAATTATGTTTCTAAGATTTTTTGGTGCGATTATAAAAAATTAAATTTATTATCTAATATTTGTAAACTTACCGAAACAAGATTAAATTGCGATTTTTATTATATCAATTAATTTTGTTTCATTTTTTTTTTTTTACATACTAAAATATCTAAACTAATGCGAGTAAAATTGTGGAAAGAAAACTTAAAATAAAGGTACCTAATATGCACTATTTCTTAAAAATAAAAAAACCAATTTAAAATATGGTTCAAAAATTACTTACGTGGATTTTGTTGCTGATACAGAACCATGATAAATACTCTTATATTTCTTCTTTTATCTTGAAATTCAATGAAGCCGAAGTAATCAGAATTCAGTTCAATAACACAACAAACAAATTATTAAATGACCACTGTATTAATAATATAATAATAATGATAATAATAATAATAATTGTCAAAAGAAATAAAAATATTGGTTTCAAGAGATTTACAAAATAAATATTTTATATAAATGGTATCATATATGAAATGAATGGACGAAGAAAGATTAAAAGTGAATTATAATAAAGATGGAAAATAATTCCAAAAAGGTCGCGTAACCTTTTGTTCAAGTAAATATATTTTGTTTAAGTAAATATACATATTAACAATTATTTTAAGTATGATTTGATAAATATACAAATTAATTTCTTTTTCATCATTTTATAAAAAATTATTAATTAATTTCAATTGACTTTTATAACAACTTGAAACACGTAATTTTTAATATTTGTTTTTTTTTTTTTAATTTTTCTACATAATTCCAGAACCAATTTCTGTAAATAAAATAAATAATATTTTTAAAAAAATTTTGAAATGGCTAATGACTACAGAAACCCTGACAAAATATCACAGCAAAATTATTCTACTTAAAAATATTAACAAAAATTTTTTTTATTAAATAACTTGTCATAAATAGATTATTAAACCTTTTGTAATTTAACAAAAACAATGTATAAAAAACGAAAAAATTGAAATCATCCAATGCTTTTTAAATTAGTCCTAAAATTACTACTACGTCTTGGCCTTAAATTTTTAGCTAACAATTTACATGTTGTAAAATTATCACAGCGCAAGTAAATAGCATTTAAGAATATTTTTTTATTGTCAATTTATATCGAATTAAATTACAATTAATTTTTTAGAGCATATATATTTTTCCCGCCACTTCCATCAAATTGTAAGCTTTTTCAGTTTTACAAGTAAAATATTAGTGCAGTCGTAGTCCTTAGTTGGGTTTTTGGCAGGCAACAGAATACAGGTTTTTTTGATTGTTTTAACATAGTCAATTATTTTGTAATAAGAATAAGAATAAAAGCAGGTATACAATAATTTTAAGCTGGCGGAGCAACTAAAAATTTGCAGGATATTTTGAAAGGATTTTGTAATCATGGTAGGTACTACATATAGTTGAAAATTTCAAAAAAGGCAGCGACCAAGCCTACATATTAATTGTAAAAGTTTTGCTTCTTAAAATTTTATATATATTCTTAAGAAATAATAATCAAAAGTATAAAACATAAGTCACAAAACAAAGTCGACATAAAAAATTTTAAAATAAGATTTGATCATTTTAGTTTGTGAATCAATTCTTTTAGTTTTCAGTATATAACATATTTTTTTTTATGTTACACTTTCAGATTAAAAAAGTTCAATAATTAATTTTCGAGATATGTGTATATAAATAAATTTTTTTTTTTAATTAAAATTAATTCCTTACTAATTAATTATTTATCAACTTTTTTCTTCATATTTTATAAATAAATAAAAAAAAAATTATTGTGTGAATTTTAATGAACTAAAAACTTCAATCAATGTAAAATATTCTCTCTGGTTAAATATCCAAAGACGAAAATGTATTATCCAAAATCTCAAAACAAGTAGCAATTTCTTCTGGAAGTTTACTCTGATACCCTTCGTTCATGAGATATCGACTTATGAATTTATAGAGCCATTGGATTATTAATATTTTAAAAAATTTATTAAGTTGATTTAAACACTAAATATTAATATTCTTCACTTAATCAATTAATTTTCTTTACCTTAAAGTAAAGTAATAAGAAAAACCATATTACTTAGTAAGTATTATATCTAAGCTTTCTTTAATTTAACAATCCGATATGTTTGGAACGAAGCGTTTCAGAGAAAATTTTTCAATAAAAATTGTTGCTTGTTTAAGATTGATTTAACACACCTTGTATAAGTGATATAATATCTACATCTGAACAATAAAATTGTACAATCAACCTAGTTAATTATATGTCAGAACATTTCTTATATCAGGTTTCCTTATTTTATAACTATTCTAAAAATTTACAAAGTAAAAAATTGTTAAAAATTCATTTAAAAAATAAAATAGCTCAAAGTTTTTTTAAAATAATTATTGTCACTGTGGTCGTAAAAGAGGGACGAAGATTAATTATGGCAATAATGGTTTTACAGCCGTTTAAAAAACTTATTTGGGGAATCACTAAAAGCAGGTTCAAGTTCAGACAAATAAATATGATATATCCTGTCCTATTTTATAAACCAAAATTTATTAAGAATGACATTTTTCTTTTCATTTATTGTGATTTCACTAAGATAAATTGATAAGGATCTTTTTTGCAATCAAAGAATTTCCTAATAAAGAGCGAGTAACGCGTATAAATTTTTTCCATACCAAAATTAAAACTCTTTAAAATTGATTGATTGAAATTAATTCATTAGTCTCTGTGACTATGGAAGATTTTTTAAGAAAAAGCGGTACCAAAAACATAACAATCTCACGTGGAAATTAAAAAAAAAATCAAGGTAAAATTATCAATAAATCTTCCATACTTATGATAAAAATCTTTCAAATTTCATTAAAATTCATACAACAAGTCGAATAAATTTTAATCATTTATCAAGTATTCGCCAATAAAACAATAAAACTCACTTTATTTAAAAAAAAAATTGTATTCCAAAATTTGAACAATCGATAATAGTGTTTGTTTTTAAATATATCACTTCACTTTAAAATTTATTTACGTCCCGATTATAAAATTTTGAAAATGTCTTTAAATATTAAGTACATTTGTATTTTAAATAAAAGCAAATTTAATATCACATTTAGTGGGGATTCCTGTATTTTTAATAAATAACTAAACGTAGATATTATTTACATTGATTGAGGGGAAATATTTAAGTTTAGTGGGGAGAATTGTTGTGAATGACTTAAGTCTAATCATATATTTATTCTCTTAAAAACAATTTACCTTTTTTTTATCTGCTAATTAAATGAATAATTTTATTTATTTTCTTTTACATAGTGTTCGTAGAAAAAGTTCGTATCTGTTCGTTGATACGAAGCCGGTTATTAATTTAAAAATCATTTTTAAATTCATAACATTAAGGTTTAACCTTTTTATATAACAGTTAAAAGTATAATATCAACCTTAAATTTTTCTATGTCATGAAAAAATAATTTAATTTTAATTGAAATAAAAATAAATAAGACTTTAAAACATTATTTACGCGAGGGCTATCTGCGCTTCAGATAATATAAAAATTTTATTTTCTCTGTAAGGGAAACAATTTTATGTTTTTCTTTTAATAATTGTAAATCATAGAAATGATACAAATTTAAGCCTTTCTGAATTTCGATCCCTTTCTAGTGAAAAACGTAAAAAAACTTTTTTTGTAACGAAAGATTTTCTTACAATTAATATTATGAATACATCGTTTTAATAAAATATTATTTCATTTTATGTTTCGAAAATTTTTAATTTTTTTGTGGTATTTCTTTGTGTGCGTAGTCATGGTAGGGACAATAAAATCGATACCAGCGCTTCCAGTAAAAAATTTTAATAAATAAATAATCATAATTATTTATTTAAATTTGTGAGACAATAATATTAAATTTTCAATGTAAGTTATAAATGCAATCCATACAATTATATATGCATCCATATAAGTCTATAATTAAAGTAATGTATCATTACCATGGAAACGCCTCCTATGAAACTCACGCACGGTGCGAATACCTATGTAGAAAATTTACATTTTTATTTTATCAGAGCTAATGTATAGCTTGATTAACCCAATAGGGCATATCAAATAAATAAATAAATTATATTAAAATTTTCATTTATATCAGACATCTTTTATTGAGTTTTTAAAATCCAAAAAACACCCTTTTTTTGGAAAAGAAAGTCGAAAATCCACGTTCAAACATCAATTTCGAAGCAACGTTACACACCTCCATTTGATTAGCGAAATTACATGCACATAGAACATACGTAATTTATCATAATTTTAATTACACTAGACCTACTAGTTCGCCTGCTGTAATTTACTATTCCTGTTATTTCTTTCTAACATAGAAATTGTAGGTAAGGTGCATGGAAAATACCTCTTCAAGAGATACAAATAATGCTACTTTTATTTTTCTACTACAAAATATATGTACTGTAAATTTTTCTACATAAATAATTCTGCTTCACAAGAAATCTAAATTTTTTTTTCTGCTCCAAAATAATACTACATTTAATAATTTCGCCTTTAAAAAAATTCTAATATAAAAGATTTGAGCAAAACGAATATGATTTTTTTCTTCATTTTAGGGTTATCTCTTCAATTTCCTTAAATTTTCACGGGGCACATAAAGTGATGATAATTAGAATAAAAACAATCAAACAATTGAAATAGATAGAGGTAGAAATCTTGAAGAGTATAAATTCTTAGAGATCTTTTAAAGGCGAAATTACTAAAAGTAGAAATATTTTGGAGTAAAAAATATTAAAGTAGGTTTTTTGTTGATTAGAATTATTTAAAAGTATTTTTTTATTTAAATTATCTATAATTCTTAAGTAGAAATAAATCTATATTAAAGAAGAGATATGTTAAAATAGAAAAATATAAGTCATATTTACGTTAAAAAAAAAAAAAACTATTTTCCATACCGCGCCGGATTCAACTAAGTGACATAAACAATAGAATTTAGCATTATGTCGCTCGATATTGAGAGCACTTAAAGTAGGCTCCAAAACAAAAAAATTAGAAATTTAATAACTTTATAATTTGAATTTATTTGTAAGCAGATAAAAATATTCAAAAATAATCCTAAATAATTAGTTAAATTCCAGAAAGAATTATAAATTTTTACAGCTAATAAATTTTTATTTATAAAATTAAAATTTGTAAAATTTATGGTAGCTACCTTATGGTAAGCAAAAATTAAGAAAGATTTATGGACATTAATTTTAGCTACTCAGCTACACTTTTTAGAAATTAATAATAAATTTATGTGTAAAAGTTATAAAAATTAATAATAACTCTATTTATAATAAAAATAGGTATCGTACAACATTATAAACAAAAATTATGAGCTACTATAAAAAATATGTTATCAGTACTTTTGATCGAAAATGAATGAAGTTCAATCGTAACTTAAATGCTACAGTCAATACAATAATAATAGGTATTCGGCTTAAAGAAATCTTTTCAAGTTTAAAGAAAAAATTTTCTTTTGGCTTTTTTCACAAAAACTTATGAAATTTTTTTGTTTTTTTAATATTTAAGTATTAATTTAATTATTATTTAGTCTCCTTACGTATTTTGACAAAATACGACAAAGGTACAACTAATAATAATAATAGCAAGCGAAAACAAACAATTGACTGAGTTAATTGTTGAAATACCCTGCATAGAAAGTGTTGAATATTATTGCTTTCATTATTTTTTTATAAATTGGAAGATTTTAAAAAAACCCACTTAATTACGGCAGCATTTCAGATAACCTTTATTTGGTTTCGAAAATTTTTAAAAGTATTTTCTAGAATTTTTTTTGTTTTTCAAGAATGTTTCACAAGCCCACTACTTGAAGCTACCTACAAATTTTTAACTCTCTACCATTTATAGTTTTGGAGAAAATGCACACCAAAGTTTTGTCTTATTTTGCGCCCTCACAGATAAACAGTGACGTTTACGAAAAAATGTTTTGAGCAAAAGTATTTTTTTTATATGGAACGATTTTTCACATTTAAACTTTTTTTCTGCCTCTAACGGACCCAAGATCCAATTTACTGATCACGTTCTTAAAAATTAATTGATATCTCATTTCGATTTTGAGTTATCGTGTCCACAGACAGATGGACAGACGGACGGACAACCCAGAAATGGACTAATAAGGAGATTTTATGTACACTTATACCTTAATTTTGTTCGTATCATCAATATTTTTAAGTGTTACAAAGTTGGATCTAAACTTAGTATACCTTGCTATATGTATATGTATAACATATATACAGGGTATAATAATACAACTTGTATTTGACTAATAATAAAGACTTTATACTTATTTGAAACGATTTCTATTATATTTTGATTCGAAAATGCTATTTCATACTGGACTAATCTGATTACATAACAAGGGCATCCCGCATCAGAAGAAGTTCTTTCAAACTATTTTGTATAAACACTTTCAATTACATAACTGTAAGCAGTATTGAAAGTTATAAATGATAGTTTGTTAAAACTAACGGTTTTTTATCTAATCACGATTAATATAATGCAATAACATGTGTTTTAATAATCTTATTTCAATATCGAGTCTTTTGAAGTCACTGTTCAAATAATTATTTTTTAGTATAAGATACTTGCACAAAATACACATAAATTGGTCGGATTATGAGAATTTTTCTCACAATCCGCATTAAGAAGTTACAAGGTACAAATGTTCACGCCCTGCTTTACCGACAAAATTTTCAAAGAAATAGCAATTTTCTTTGTATCGAGTTTCCCAAAAAACGTCTTGTTATACCATATATATGAAATATACCAAGTTATACTAAATTTAGTCCTAAGTTTGGAACGCTATGAACTAAATTTGAGTATAGGTGCTCATAAAATCACCTAATTAGTCCATTTCCGGTTGTCTGCCTGTCTGTCGTCTGCCCGTCTGTCACCACGATAACTCAAAAACGAAAAAAGGTATCAAGCTGAAATAGCGTGCTTAGGACGATAAAAGTGAGGTCGAGCTCGTAAATGAGCAACGTAGGGCAATTGAGTCTTGGGTCCGTAGAACCCATCTTGTAAACCGTTACAGATAGAACAAAAGTTTAAATAAACAAAAGTTTAAATATAAAATGTTCTTTATAAAAAAGTAAACAACTTCTGTTTGAAACATTTTTTTGTAAAGATTACTGTTTGCCCGTGAGAGCGCAAATTATGCGTAAATTGTATAGTATGTATTATACGGGAATATAAAATATATATGTGAGGCATGTATGTATGTGTAATGTGACAGAGTAATCAACACTGTCTATACATGGTATTTCAACAGTTAACCTAGTCAATTGTTTGTTTTCACTTGTTTTATGTTAAGTTTGTGCATGACACATTTAATGATGTTTGAATAGTAAATGTATGTATGCAAATGCTAATATTAATGAATACCTTTGCCAATCGTCACCATGGCTCTCCACTTGTAATGATTTTATAGGAGAACAATAAAACTATTAATTTTACACTTTTCTTTAAATAAATATACAATACTGCCACCAAAGAAAAACAAAAATTTTAAGGTGACACATTTTAATTAAATGTTTGTTTTATTGTTCTCTTTTAAAATCACTGCAAATGGAAATATGTGGTTTACTTATTAAGGTGACGTTTGTAAACAAAAGCGATACGAGCATCTCTTTTGATGTAAATATTTTATAGTACGATTTGAGCTGCTAAGGTTAAAAACATATTTCATGTTACTTTATTAGTACAATAAACAAACCTGGAATTTTTTGTTTCTTATCCGTCCCCTTTCGGAGGTCTAAAAGATTCTCAAAATGAAAAAGACCATTTTATTGCAAATTAATACTTTTATGGACGCTCAACGGGGTTCTTGAGGTCACTGATCTCGAATTTTCAGTCAAAATGTATAATTTGTTACCCCCAGCCCCTCTTTTAATTACATAAATAGATCCCCGAAATAAAAAATAAAATTTTTTTTTAAATTGAAGCCTATTTAAGTTTGTAAGGGAGTTATTAAAGTTGCTGGTCTTGAATTTATGAGCCCTCTTTAAGCTTACATAAGTAAACCTCCAATAAAATTAAGATTTAATTAAATTTGTTTGCAAATTAAGACTTTTAAAGGTGTGTAAAGGGCTCAATTTGAGGAAGGCTATAAGGAAAAAAGTAATGTAAAGGAGAGTGTTCTCGGCTATTTTTCATGTGCAAGTTTAGGGTTCCTTACTCGAAACATTTGCATGTTTTTTTTTTAAATTTTGTTTTGATTTGTTATATCTATCTTTTTTAAAAACAGTTTTAACTTTAGTCAGTAAAGATCATTTTACATGTCTGAGTTAATGTTTGTGGAATAGGATAATATTTAGATGAAAACAACGTAATTCAGACAACCAAAGTGAATCAGTGTCTTTACGATTACTTTTGGTGTAGAGAAATTAAAATAAAGCATTTTCAAATCAGCCATACAAGTTTTAAAAGTTTAATTAATTCGAACAAATTTTCATAAATATTACAAAATTATTTATTATTTTTATGAATCAATTTTTGGAAATTATGAAATATGTATTCATTCATCTTTTAATATTTTAATTATTGATGTCATCAAATTAATTATTTTTTTTATATATATCTTACTATGATCAAATGACGTATTGTAACTTCATGTAGACACTGAAAGATAGAAAAAATGTGATATGTAAAAAAATAACTGTTTGCTAGTACCTAAAAAGTATATAAGATAGAACATAGAATGTACCTGCCTTGAATGATTTTATAATTTCTCAGCAAATATTGATTTTACTCTACAAAATTTGTAATGAAATGAGACAATTTTATTAGAATGCAGGTAGTCTGAAGATTGGTTGTCAATGTGGTTTAGTTTCCAAATAAAAGTTTCCCGCCAATCAAATAATGAAATTACGCCATTGAAAAATGTGTAAAGAACCGTCATAAATATAACGTTAAGAGAGCAAAAGTTTCATAAACGCAACGTGATGTACCTTGATTGTCCTTGAGTCTGACAACCATACCATTGATGCATTCGTACATTGATGTTACATGGAAATATGTGTCTACTAAATTTTACAATTACATTCTTGTTTTTTATGGGGTTCCAACTAACTATAGAAAACGAAGTACAACTGAAAAAAACAATCTTATTCACCTGAATCGTAAGAAATTCCAGATGAATCTATTATTAGTAGCCGAGAGTAGTGAATATCTGTAAGAAAAGCTTGTAGGATTTTCAATGCTTCGGATACAATTGGAGACAGTGATCCCAGATGTACTTAGGTGTGACCTATGATACATAATCATATTGAACCAGATATCCCACATCGTGTACCATGAGTAACACGTTTTTGGTGATAGTTATTTAATTTAAGTTAAAAAAATACATAACGTATAGGGATAATTGTTCTGTAATTCTATAAGGCGAGATTATTTTTTACAGTTATATATTTAAAAATTGCTTTTAAAAACATATAAATATACATATCCCTAGAATGAACTATTACTCACATTTAAAAAAAAACCATTTATCATTCATTATTGGGTAACTAGCTCATTTAAAGAAGCGTTTTTTACTCAATATTCCTAACGAGGAATAAACGGCAATTTATTGGAATATATTCCACTGTAACTATTTCTGTTGTTTTTCGAAATTTAAATTAAATTTTAATATTGTTATTATATAACTTTTAAGTTTAACATATTCATGCCTGCCAAGGGGTGGGGAGGGAGAACGGTTACAAGATCGAATTCAGGATACAGGGTTTGCACACCAGAGTCACCCGTTTCCTTGATAGAAATAAATCACAAGGTAACTACTTTAAAGAAGATTCACTGATTTGTGTTCGTGTAGTCAGTACGTCTGTCACTCTACGCAGAGTCCGTAGATCCACCTTTCTTCCGATTCGAGGATTTGTTTCTCTTTCAGAAATTATAGTAGAGCCGCGCTCCGTTCCTGCAACATAATGATGTAGATCCTGTTAACGAAAATATCATAAAATCGAACTTTAAAGGACCTCACTTGAAGACAGCCTAATCCGCTCTCCATATACGAAAGGTGTCTATGATGACAGCTTTCTGCATAAAAGAGCTAAGTTGTTGAAGATGTAACCTACAAACCGAAATTTGAGAAAGATTCACCTCGAGTGTTGGATGAATTCCTCCGATAATGAGGCAACCGATAATGAGAATAACCATTTTGGCCGAATTATTATTCTTATATTGTATAAAACGATATTGGCTCGCCGCGCTGGTATGCCGTTTTTTGCCAAAATATTTACACTTGCAATTGACAAATGCCTTAATTTTTAAATAAAAGATTTACTCAGGTAAGAATAATAAAAAGAGTGTAAGTTTTCTTAGTAATTTATTTGAATGAAGTTTTATAGCATCCAGTTAAAAATTCATAGTCTAGCGAAATATTATCAGAATTTAATACACATTTCCTCTTTCACTATACTTGCTCAAATTTTTTAAATTTATGTTAGTATTAATTTTGTTAAAATTTCCATGTGTTAAATTTCAGGCCATGGTACCTTTCTATTGTTAGTAGTTTGCTTTTGTTCACTCTAATTGCCGAGCCACATTCTCATAATTTTCTAGTCCGATCAGTGTACTTCTACTCTTATTATTTCTACATAATTTGATAGGTATGTAGATATAATTACTACTGTTTTGCAGGAAAGATTTTTAATAACAATTTAGCTACAGATAAGTTCAAGGTGATATATTAATAGATGTATAAATAATTTTTATGAAACATTATTGTCATTATAAAAGGAACAATTATCTATTTCCTAATCTTTACACGTGACGATAAATAAATATAGTTACATAAGTAAACTAATTTTAATTCCTTAATAAAATAATACCATTGACTTATGAAGTTTTAAATACAGCATCAAATGTCTAGTTTAAAAAAAAAAAAAACCAAACCTTAGGAGAAAATTTTCTTCCTTAGGTATGTAAATATACTGTTGTACCGCCTTATATAATTAAAAATTTTGACACCACTATTCTTATTTCTGGGATAGGTACAATGATATATTCCAGCTATTAACAAATATCCTTAAAATAACGAATGTGCCCAAAGAAGATTGCCTCTTTACATATATTATCGGATCGTCCTAGACCTTACGTTTACCCTGTGGCAGAATAAGAAATTTTGCACCCTTATAATGGTTTCAAAAATTATTGCTTTATTAGTTCTTAAGTTTTAAGTTCTCTATTTCTTAGAACCTGTAAAATCGCGTTAGTTCTTCGGAGCAGCTCTCCGGCGTGAGCTACCGTTGTTAAATAAGAAATTCTAAATCACCAGAATACAATGTTGCGAGCATACTTATATATTAAACTTCTTCAGTGTTCAAATTGATCAAATGCTTGAAAACGAAAATTTAACTGTAAAACTTGCTTTAAATTCAGGTCTCTTTCGAAGTTTAACCACAAGCATGCCTTCCTTATTCCTTATATTCGGCAGATTTTTCTTCTGTGAGCTTCGTCTTCCGTATTCTCTCTATACTATTTAAATATTGAGAGTTTCCAAGACAAAATCTGTTGTTAAATTTTAATTAAATTTGCCTTTTCTGCAGAAATTATATGAACTGACCTATCATACATTTGAATAACTATACAAATACATTATCAACGAACTGTAATTTTTTACATTCTTAGTTACAAAATTAATTTTATGATTGTTTAAAAACTTCCACGCACGTGTTTCTATTTGTACTCTGGTGCCTAAAGGCACGCTTTATAGATAATCTGCCTCGCAGTTCTTCTTTTGTAGTTATCATCCTCGTAGTTCTTTAAAAATTGCGTTATTAAAAAATAACGGAAAATGAGCTTTTAAAAATACTATTGTAAAATTTGTATGAATAATCAAAACAAATTGATTGATTTGATAGATTTCGCCTATTAAATATAGATATTTTAATGTTTAATTTATTTCGCCTCGGGCAATTAAATATAGATATTAAACGTTAAACAACAATAAAAAAAAAAGCTGATATCCGATGAAATAACATATATTATAATCTAGTGTTTGTCTCAAAAAATATTTGTCATTTATCTACTCTCGCAAGAACTGAATAGTGTTTCTATTTTGTCTCGTATAGTCCCAGGAAAAAACTAGAATTAATAATCATTTAATTTTAATTTATGTATTTATTTAAACGAAACATTTATCAAAATTCTTAAATTGTCTAGATACAGATAAAATTTTGTGGTAAAAGTCTTTTTACCATCGAAAAATTTTTACCTTTTATCATTTTTAGGTGCAAATTATATCTCTTGGCTATTATT
Organism: Chrysoperla carnea; assembly: GCF_905475395.1. Classification (NCBI taxonomy): domain Eukaryota; kingdom Metazoa; phylum Arthropoda; class Insecta; order Neuroptera; family Chrysopidae; genus Chrysoperla; species Chrysoperla carnea. The sequence continues at coordinate 58,305,544 of NC_058337.1, read as the reverse complement.
ATAATCGTAAAACAATTTAATTTCTTTGAAGGACTTTTGGTCGATGCCCTTTTACGAATGTTTAAAGAATTAAAATTTTATTTATTGTTTTATATTATTTTTAATGTCATTTTTACTGTTAAAATTCTTCACTTTTATTGTAAAATCATTTATGGTCGCCAATTGAATGGATGCCTTTAGCTGTATTCATCATTTTTATTAATTTTTGTAACGAGTGATTGTTTAAGTTACAATTTTACAGCTTTTGTTTTTAGATATCTTTTCGGGTATATAAGTAACGTGGCGATTATAGCGATTTAAGCTGGGCATCAATATATCAGTCGCGACAATTCCCCCTCTAGATTATTTCCCCCTTCTGAAATTTTTCTGATTTTAAATAATATATAAAAATAAACATTCTGAAAAAAAAATCGAAATTGGAGCTATTATTGAGGACTTCCTAAGGTGTATCTCCTCCACTGCACATGTGAATTAATAATCTGAAGTTGCTTTTTTCACTTGGTTGGCTTTATTTTCTTATAAAGGCGACTGTCTGATAAAAGACGTTTCTATTATTAATGATAGGTTTTGTGTTTACAAAGTAGATACCTAATGATTCGAAATAAAAGGTATAATTAATTATTTGGTAATTATAGGAAAAGTAATTCGTAATCATTGGGAAAATAATTTTCCTATATTTTAATATTTATTGGAAAAATAATCAGGTGATTTAAATGAAACTTACTTTTCGTATCAATAAAATAAATTTTATATATTATTGATTTTATCTGCTAATATTCTACGTAATACGTGTTTTTTAATTAAGTTTTTTAGAGCTAAAAGTGTAAAATTAATGGTATATGAATATTGTGTATGATTTAAAAAAAAATGAAGGCTACGTTTTCAAAGGCTTGTATTACTAGATTTGTTTAATTTTTGATTTTGAATTTCTTAGAAAAATTTATCGAATAGCACCTGTTCACAAGACACCTGTGTTGTTTATGATTTTTTGTTGAATAGGTGAACGATGTCATTAAAATTATATTGATAAATTAATTAATGTTAAATTCATAAAATTTGCGGAAATACAATGAAAGATTTAATTTTATTCGTAATTTTTTATGCAAATTTTTCTCAACAATAAAAGTAAAATGAAATATAACATTGTAACAATGGTACATGACAAGAACAATAAAAAAATTTATTTTAACATTCACGAAATAAAAAAAGTTATAGTAAAATAAAAACTGAAAAGAAAAAAACAAGTCCAGCAGTTTACATAGCGACTTAAACAGTTGGGACCCATTATTGCGAATATTTGAACCGAAGCAGGTTTTAATGTGTCCCGACTATCAAAGTCGCTATGTAAACTGCTAGACTAGTATTTTTCTTTTCAGTTTTTATTTAACTTTTTTTCAGTTTTTTTGATTTTTAAAATTTTATTTTTTTTATTTTCACTCTTTTTACGATTTTCAAATACCAATTCAAGTATACCCCACTTACCATACATAGTTTGTCGACTTTCATTTTCAGAATATATATGTATGTTTGGTCCTTTGGGACCAAACGCGTTAACCAATTTTAATGATCATTACGTTAATCAATTTGTCTATTTAAGTTATTCAATGATACCCCTTTGGCATAGTTGTCATAATTCAATATGGCGTCTGATGGTCGCTATATATCGATTAACGTCTGAATCATCAAAATCGGCCAACGCTTTTGGTCTCTACCACATTACCACTCCTTTGCGTTGCTCAGTCGGGTAAAAAAGTGCCTGTCTGAGCGAGGTCTGGTCCTCGATCGTTGCGTACTGCACAACTTTTGTTTTCATTTAATTGAAAGTGATTGTTAGACAACCTTATGAGCAGTACAAAATACACAACGACCGATGACTAGACCCCGTACAGATAGGCGCTGCAAATTCAGCTTCGGGAGCTTAGTTCGGCATTGGAGTTTCACGTACTTATGTCATGAATTATTTCACACAAAACCAATTTACAATCTTGATTGCCAAATATATTTACAACCAACATATTTAACAATAATTCAACAACTATTATCTGCATTGCGACTGTAATATCCACCGTTCACATTCACTGCCCGTAGAGAACTCTCCATCGACTGACTTGTTATTTTACAGTACCCGTAACCACACTTTTACATGTAAGCCATTTCCATAGAAACCATGTTTCTATTTTAGATATTTGCACAGTTATAATTTTAACATAACATCTTTTCGTTGTTTCATTTATTGTATTAATAATGTATTAGCAATATAGACGAACGAAAATAAAATTTTTAGTCGGAATGGTTCGTATAGATTTTTTGGTAAGTAGAAATATTTCCTTTTGTTATCCAAAACCGAAAATCTATCGATGAACCAGTACGAATTGCCACTTTTGTCCTTGATGATGACTTTGATGGTTTTGACCCTTTTTGACGGCTTTGGACTTATAACTCGCAACAATATTCACGGTAGCAAAATTTGTTGCAGGCAAAAATTATAGATTGTAATTTTTTCATAGCGTAAAACCTAGTCTTTCGTTATTAATTTTATATATTACTGACTTTATCTGCTAATATTCTGAGTTTTACTAATTTCGCTTTAAGATTTTTTACAGTTAAAAGTGTAAAATTAGTAGTCGGTATATATGGATATTCCGCAAGATTTTTAATTAATGAAGGCCAAGTTTTTAAAAGCTTGTATTACCAGATTTGTTAAATTTTTTATTTCTTAGAAAAATTATCCAAGTGAATAGCACACTGTTCAAGACAGATGTGCCGTTTATAACAAATATTAAGGTGTAAGTTATTTGTTTAATTCTAAAATGTTTGTTCCTAATAAAGTTGATCTGTTAAATTTGAGCGAAAACTAATCAGTTTTTCGTCTGATATACTCACCTATTAGCTTTATATTTTATCACTTAAATATTTAATTTTCATAAAATAGTCAATGGGAAAATTGAATTGTCTTCACTAGATTTTAACAGGTTGAGTTAGTATAAGTTTAAAAATCAAAACGGAGCTAAAATATTTTGTACAAATTGCCTGAATTGCATAGCATACCTGAGATATATATGCACATATGTACCACCGCGAGCATGCATGAGATTTGAAATGAACTTTTTAACTTTTTTTATTATATTTACAGAAAAGAAGAAAAATTTTACCATAATTTCAAAAAGCTGTATATCTGCGAAAAATTATCGAATTTCGTATCACAATAGCTCGCGTTTCCAAACTTTTACTATCTTGTTTTGGAATCTATTGCTCAAATTTTTATCATCACTTGCCACTTTACACGGACCGTTGAAAATATGAGAAATGTTGTCCCTATAAATTTTATATGAAATTTAGAAGCATAAAAGTGTCGCCCTATTAGCTCAGTTGGTTAAGGCGTAACCAAATCCGTCCGCGGTATGCATAGAGTAGCGGGTTCGATTCTCGCCGTCGCATCAAAATTAATTTAATAAATGGTTGTGATGGGCTGGTGTAGTGCATGGTATATGCATGAAGGAGGTGCACTCAGCCTCTGAAATAGAGGAGCTGATAAATGAAATTATCAGCGGAAAGGTGGTAAAACACATATATGGTATCACAATGGGCTCTATAGCCTAAGTGTGTCCTTCTTGGACAGCCAATATAACTTAACCTAACCTAACCTTAGAAGCGTACCAAAATTTGAAAATTTAATTTACAACAAATTTGACAAAACCATTCAAAAGCTTGTTTATTTATCTTTAAAATGAGATTTAAAAAATATCCTCTATCTTATGAAATAATCATCGCACTAAATTTTTTTTTAAATCATTCGAAAACTTAAAGTTCAGTTTTTTGATGTTTTAAAACCAAAATTTGGATAGTGATTTACAGGTTTTTACAAAATAATATGCCAGGGCTTAAAAGAAAGCAGTTTATAAAGTTTTCAAATGAAATTACAAAAATTTCAGTGCGATGATAATTTCAAAAGATACAGGATTTTAAATCTTGAAGCGCCAATTTTATTTGAAAAGCGAATATCTTGAAAAAGTTTTCGAGTGGTCGTAACAAGTTGTTGTATAATAATTTCTAAAATTTTTAAAATAATTCTAAACTTGTATAAAAATTAGAGATAACATTTCTCATACTTTCAACTCTCCGTGCAAAGTGGCAAGGGTAATAAAAATTTTCTAGCAATAGATTCCAAAACTAGAAAGTACAAGTTTGCGAACAAGCTATTGCGATTCGAAATTCGATGGTTTTTCGCAGATATCTGTTTGAAATTATGATAAAATTTTGCGTTAAAAAAATTTTCCTTTAATACTTTGGTTCTGTATATTTATATTTACAGATTTGGGAATAACCTAATTGTTTTATTTATTATATTTAAATTAGTTTTTATTCAAGTCATAAAACGCACTTATTCGTTGTGTGCGTAGTCATGGTAACGACAATAAAATCGATGCCAGCGCTTCCAGTGAAAAATTTTGGCGATAAAGGACGCTGTTATAACTAATTTGCAGTTCTTCACATGTTGATGTTATAGAAAATGTCAAATTAAAATGATTGAAAAACACTAGTTAATTAAACTTAATGCAATAAAAATTGTGAAAATAAGAAATCAAATTGCACAAATATTGTTTATCAAATGTAAATTATCATAATTATTTATTTAAATTGGTCATTACTGCAATCCATACAATTATATATGCATCCATACAATTCTATAATTAAAGTAGTGTATCGTTGTCATGGAAACGAAACTCGCGCAAGGTGCAAATAATATGCATACTTCTTGCATGTCAAACTGAAGAAAATACCAACACTGAAAAATGACTCACATATACAGAGTATTTCTCTTTCTTTTTTTTTTTTTGCAACTCTTCCTTCGCATAACATCCATGGAACAGTTTTCGCCAATCAATTTTTTTTCTTTGAAAACTTAAAATTATTTAAATATAGCACAATCCAGGAAAGAAAAATGTTCCCAAATATTGTACTTTGTTTCATAGATTTACGTAAATGTCGCCCCTTAAGTAAAAACATAAACATGCGATCATTATTTAAAATATTATTGCAAATAAAAAGGTTAAATGAGTTTTTTTTATATAAAATTAACGATTGCGTTTTCTTACAAGAAAAAAATTTGCAGATACTTACGGCAAAACACGTGATGGAAATCAATCCATGGTCATTATTTTCTGAAAAAAATAGTTAATAATGACATCAATACAAAATATCGCAAATGTACTATTTACTAAACCTGCAGTAAAGCGACTAATTACATCTTTTTTTCTACTCAGAAAACAATACAAATATATTAAAAAAATTATAATTTCTCACTACAAATTATTAAAATTTTTAAGGATACAGTTCCATAAAATCGTTTATGTATGAATTTTTATCATATCGGAATTATACTTAGCTCTTCATGTGCATGCGAGCCTTATGGTTCACATCATCAACTTAGAGGCTAAATACTCGTTTTGTATAAATTATACAACTTGATAAAATTTAATATTCGTAAATATTAAGCTTACAGCAAAAATGGTCAGAGGATAAATTATTGTTTAGTTGATTTTCCACAACTTTACTTATGATGAAAATTTTCAGTTTCCTAATAATTACAGAAAAATTTCACGTTTTATTTTTTCCTTTTTCGAAATTTCGCATATGAATCAATGCTATTTTGCGATAGGTACAAAATTGACTAGATGTGCCAGGGTTTTTCCTGCGTGAATATTTTTTATAAATTTATTATTATACTCGGTGTTCTGTTATTGACTGCAGATCGTGGGCCTACAGAATAAGCTCATAAAGACGATGGAAAAAGTTATTTACACATTTTGGATCTGAGCCCTAATTTGGGCGCTACAGGTATGACAAAAATTGATAAATTTGTTCATTCACTGAATATCATTCGATAACCAGCAGCCAATGATAATCAGTAGATATTAGTAAATTTCATTTAATAATATTCAACTTAAGAAGGGATATCAAGTGATTTCATTCGATTATATTATTTTGAAAAACATTTTAAAAAATTATTTAATTAGTTTTTGTCAAATCCCTACTTTTTGTATATTTATTATATTTTTATATTTGCAAGAAAACATTAAGATTTTTAGTAAAAAAACAAATTACGTCACAAAAGGCGTGTCTTTAATTTAACGTAAACAAACAAAATTATTGAAACTTAAAATGCAACTAGTAAAAAACAAATTTATTTTTAGTTTTAATAATTTTGTTTATTTACGTTATATTAAAGACATGCCTTTTGTGACGTAATTTGTTTTTTTGTATAAAGACAATAAAATTTTACGCTTATCGCGGAATTACTTTTATTTTTTTATAATTTGTTCGCTTTGAGTTCTACTTTCAAAATATCTCGGTGTCACGGCTCAAAACCTGACAAAAATATCTGACACACCAGAAAATCCTGGCAGAATTATTTTTTGCCAGGATTTGTAGTCATTTCGCATTTAGATCACTCCTTCACACTATGATAAAACACATCCTCTGTTTAAGTATTGTTTTAAATAACTTTTCTTCTTTTCTTTTCACAGCTTATTCAGAAAGCGAAAGTTCTACAGTCAATTATTGAACACCCTGTATGCGTATAAGAACAAATAATACTGATAAACAAAATTTTAAAAAATCTCACGTAACAACAAAAAACAACACATTTTCTAATTGTAGTCCATTTCCTGTCGACATAACTAATGATAATAATTTTGTTTTATAACTTAATATTAAAATTAATGTACGAAAAATAAGAAAACGAAGATGAACCTTGAGAAAATTACTTCAAAAAAATTAATTTGACAATTTTTGTTTATGCACATGGGCAGCCACGAGTTATAAATGGAAAGCATATGGGGAATTGATTTACCTCAATAAACATGAAAATATAGGTAGTCAGGCAAATGAAATAAGCTATACTTTAAAAAATTTAAATGCTGTTTTCGAGATATTAAAGGAAAAATTAAAAATTTTTGTAGTTAAACTCTCTTACAATTGAACATCAAAGGTGATACGCAGTGGACATATTAGGCCATAAGCTTACATATGAAATTTGAGTAAACTTGCTCGTATCGTAAGGCTGAAAATCATAGAAATCTGGAAGCACACATACCTACCAACGACTAAACATTATATTTTTGGATTCAGTAGATCTTGAAACGAAAATTCATCATCAAATTTTTGGGTGAAAAACGGGCCCTCTACATTACTACTTTGATGAATCAAAATCATCAGCCCATAATAAATCGAAATTTTCAAGAGTATTTTGATTTGCCTGATTTATGATTTATAAAGATAAGTTTGGTTATACAGAAAGAAGTGTTAACTGCGGAGCGAGTATCAAAATTATGAGTTTTTCGATTATTCTTTTTTGTCTGTCGTAAACATTAATAGATAGTTATTGTCAATATAAAGGGTGAATACAAATGACAGAAAGGTTGCAAAAGCCGAAAGGATTTAAAAATGAGAATATATTTTACTCTATTGAAAATTTCTCTTTAATGTATACGGCACATAAAAAACAATTAGTGAAAAACACGAAATTAGAAAACCTACATTTCAATGAATTCGACACAAGAATATAAATCATTAACAGATTATCAAAAAGTAAAAACTTAGCAGTAGGGGACTTTTTTGTAATCAGATAGACATGGTTGGAGATCGAAGACCATACTTGATTGAAGAACTTGAATCAGTATCTGACACCGATAATTGAAACTATGTTATCTTTCGATGCTCACACAGTTATTAGTTTCTAAACTTGGGTGCCTGTATCTTTGTTTCCAAACTTAAATCTGCCAGATTCGAACCAATAATCCTCCGATTGTTATTTCTTATGTGGGAAATCGTTTAACATTAAACCCAATTTTAATATAAATAAGAAACATAATTTTATCTCAACTCAATAATAATCATATAAATATGAAATTAATATAATTTATGTCACCATAATATTCTAAGCATATCTCAAAACTAATAAAAAACATTGCATATACACATAGTTCAAGATTAAAATAATTATTTTAATAGTTTATTTCGATATTGTACGTTGATCTTGAATGAAATACATTTACATTTTTAACCGACTTCAAACAAAAACGGAGGAGGTTATCAATTCGACTGTATTTTTTTTTTTTTTTTTTTTTTTTTTTATGTTTGTTACCGCAGAACTTTTGACTGGGTGAACCGATTTTGATGATTCTTTATCTGTTTGAAAGCTGGTGCTTTCCGTTTGGTCCCATTTCATTTTGGTCTAGTTCTGACAGCGGCATCTATGAGAAAATCATAAAAGTATTAAATTTGCATTCATTATGCACGACAAGAGGACGAATAACTCAATATCACTTCGGTGATTCTTTTTTTAGTGAAAAATTAGTTAGTGTACTTCAGATTCACTAAAAATCCAAAAATAAAAAAACTTTTAACAAAAAGAAAACCGACTTCAAAAGAAAAATTTTTCCAAAACAAATTAAAATGCACTAAAAAGTAAACAAATAATGATAATATAATGGAGTTAAAATTATTGTTATTTTTGGAGTCGGTGGCAGCCAAGGAAACAACAATGACAGAACAGTTTGCTACATTAGCTTGACTGCCATCGACTCCAAAAATAACAATAATTTTAACTCCATTATATTATCATTATTTGTTTACTTTTTAGTGCATTTTAATTTGTTTTGGAAAAATTTTTCTTTTGAAGTCGGTTTTCTTTTTGTTAAAAGTTTTTTTATGTTATTATTAATGCAAGTAATTTATAACAAAATAATAAAACATGATGATTATTAAACAATAATATTTTATATTTTACTAGCTGTTACCCGTTTGTTGCGCACATGATTCCAATTTTCTCAAAATAAATATAAAGAACTATAGATTCTATATCTAATTCTCAGTAAAAAAATAACCCTTTATCCCACTACCCCCTACTTAATTCCTAAGAAAGACTTGGGTTCGGTTTCAACCTTCGTCCTCAAATCTATCTTTCACTATAAAGTATACGGATTTAGATTTCTACGATCTTCCTCACAAAATTTAGAATCTTTTTTTTAATTTTCAATACTTCTTTTATCCCATTTCATTACTTTTGGGTTTGATTTTCAGAAAACAAAGTAGTCAGATGTTTTTTTTTAAGGATTCATCCAAATTTTATCAAAATTGATTCAGCCGTTTAGATGTGTAAGTCAAGCAGACAGACGAAATATGTTTCGCATTCAAATATTAGTAAGGATGTTTCAATGTTCAATATGTAATGTACAATGTATGGTATTCAATTTTTAAAATCCATAATGAGATTTTTGCATGCAATTTTACAAATAATGAAGTGAAACATAATTGTTTTTTAGGTTTGGTAATAAGATTGCTTATGTAATAACTGATTTTGATATCTCAATTTCTCCCTTCTGGAAAGAAAGGAAGGAAGCTGAAAAATATTCAAAGCCAAAAATTTCTGTCCCCCTATGAGCCAATATCTGGGTGAACCCATGAGCGGAGAGGATTAATAAATGAATTTTAAGAGTCGGCACCTACAACGAAGTTTGTTGAAACTTTATCTATACCACCTTGTACGAATCACCGCTGTTTTTTACCGACCTAATGTTGAAATTTTTAGGTAGTTTTTTATCGATGCATTTACTATTTCCATATTTCATATGAGTATTTCACTGAGTACTTGGGGTCAAGCCACTATGGGCCCTCTATGGTATGCAATGGCTTACTGCTTTATTTTACAAAAAGCTTCGATATTTGTTGTTTCCGCTTCATTTTATGAAAAATGACTAAACTCCATTAAAGATATTGTAAGGAGTAATAGTTGAAAACGGGAAATTGGAAAACTAATTGCATGTATAAGTTAGGTTAGCTGACGAAAGAGTTGTCTCACATCTCTTTCGTCTTCCAAAATTTTGGCAATTATGCAAAATGGAAAACAAGTAATTGTTTTCATGTTTTAGACATTCTTATACCTAATTTTTGGTCCAAAACTGATATATATACAATGTTAACCCCAGATATTTTTCTTCTAAGGTGTCCATTTTTGAAAAGGTATACACAAATTTACCGCTCTTTGGAGGGGGACATGCATTAGGATTCTGGATACCAGGGTTTTTATAAATGAAAAATTCAACTTAAATCAATTGGGTCAACTTAATTTTTTTTTATGGAAATATGGATTTTTTTAGCATACTCATTTTTCTTGAACAAAATAACAATTTCAAAATTTTCTTATATTTTTTTATAGTACTATCAAATTTTACTTTTAGGATACTAATACTAATGTCGGGAATGTAATTCCCCCTCCAAATGATAAAACTTTTATAGAAACATTTTTTAACACTCCTTGGAAGAAAGATACCTGTATTAAAATGTATCATCCTGTATATTTCTGCCCACCTCGAATTAGAAGCGACAAAATGGGACATGTGTATCAATGATTTTTACCTTACGGTCTATAAAGGTAAGTTTGATAATAAATTAGATTTTATCAAAAAACTGCAATTTTTAAAATGTAGGGCAATAGGTGATAATCTATTATTTGATTAACAGAAATACAAAGGAATCATCAATTGTATACTTCATCAATTGCCCAAAGAATGGCATTGCCCACCCATGCTAGAAAAATGAACTGTTAAACAAAAATTATAGTTTTCATGGGTACAATGCCAAGCTTCTTGCACATTGTATTGTTCGCAAGTTTTGTTTTGGTAAAACTATGAAAAACGCAGTAAATAAGAATCAAATTTTTTAAATAAATGTTTCAACTTTTATAGTCAATGTCTCGATTTATATTTATGTTAACAAATTGATATTTTCAGAAAATCAAGAAAATTAGAGATCAAAAGTTTTATCTCTCAAAAAATTGTTTTTCCAACCCCATTGAACGTATTATAGAGGGTGCAGATTGGCTGCTCACCCTTTAAAAAATCTGTACTTACGAAAATTTCAATAACTATCATTAAAAAGTAAATACCTACCTACCAAAATGTTAATATACATCCCTAGTGTTTTAAGTATTAAATACGAAATTAGTTTAAAACAAGGACTGATATTTTTAAGATTAATTTTCACATGCTAACAACGGTTAAAGTTTATTGGTCGAAAGTTTATTTGTAGGATTAAAAGGCTCCGTGTAGTTGAAAGCGAAAAGAACAGACTAATTTTCAAAAGTTCTATTTTTTAACAAATTTTGCATAAAATTTACGTAATAATTAAAGAAAATATTACTAGTATTCTATATTTTAAGAATTCTTCCTTAAAAATGATCACAATAATCAAAATTTTATACAGAATCCTATGTTTGTTTCTGCTGATTTTTCAACATGTTGCATTTAATACTCAATAATTTATTTATATAATCACAAGTCTATAATAAGTATATTATAATCATATTTATTGTAATATTAAAACACAATTATTATTTTTTAAATTATGTTTTATTTTTAAATTATAAATCGATAAATCGAAGTTTTTTTATTACTGTTACTTTATTACAGAATATTTTTTATAATTATTTCATTATTATTCAATTGGGTTATTCAACCAACTTATCCAGTAAGTACGTACATATCTCTTAGATAAATCTTGAAGTTATTCCGATACTAATGGCTGGTGAAAATAACACCATTGATGAAGAAATTGAAAAGATTTAGTGTTTCAGGCCCGTAACCAGAGACCTAGTGTTTTGTATTGTTTTGAATCTAAAATATTATAGGTACTTGGAAAATTGGCGGATACAATTAAAACAGGCTTATTTTAAAACATAATTTCTGTTGTAACTTAAGCTTAGAGTTCTTTTCAAATACCTCACAAGACATAATTTTTTGTTTCTGCAGATTCGAAATAGCAATTAAATAATCGGTTTTTACGAAAGCAAAGCGTAAAAATTTGTTGATAAAACATAATTGAGTTTTCTGTAAAAAAAAAAAAAACAAAACAAAACAAAACAAAATGTATTTCTATCTCCAAACCCTAAAAGTCGTTTAGATATACTTAGTAATTGTGTGGCCTCAGACGCTAGTTTTTTCTTAAAAACTAAAATTAAAAGGCTGATTGAATCATTTTTGTCTGTATACTCTAAGTTTCACGTTTTATTATGATATATTGTGATACATACAATGCATGGCCTTGAACTTTCTAAGCTAATGACCCCTGCCGATTAAATTTCCTTATTAGAAATTAATTAATAAATGGCAATAAATTATAGGTATGATTATTTATTTATTTATTCATTTCCATGTTAAAATTTTTTTATATCGAGAAAAAAGCTAATTCTTCATCTAAAATTTTAAATAATTTATTCATAATACAAAATTCGAAGAGGAACAATAAAAAAATATTTTTGTGTATGTAAGAAACTAGACATTACTTATTTATCTCACAAAAACCTATTCGACCTTAACCCAAAAGAATTGCGTTATTCTTGAAAAAAATTGACACCCAAAATTTTCATATAATCCTCCTTCATTCCTTAATAACCATATGATGTCTCAAATAATTTTCGTTGAGTCTTTAATGAATAGGTACTACCTACTATCGACAATTTTTTCAGATTTCCATATTACATGGCTTAAGAATTAGAAATGGATGCACAATTTTTGCGTCTTTTGAAGCTTCACTTCTAACAATATTCATTTGAATAGAAAAGTTATTTGAAACTTCTATAAATAACTATTCTAAAATAACTTTTCACGATATAAAAACGATATACTTCTTATCAAAATTGAATTACATACTTAAATGGCGAAATTATAAGGGTTCGTAAAGAAACTACTATTCATTTTAAAAGGGACCATGTTCTTGAGCTCTTATTTTGTATTTCTATAAAATATGATAATCCCAAAGATATTGTAATAGTACATAATCCATATCTTATTTATGCACAAATTTTCACGAAATTGAATATTCAGCTTTTGAAAACAGGTAGCTGTATATAGATAGCTATCGGATGATAGATATCCATCTGTTTTTGCTTGTAAATATTATAGACAAAGGATATATTTGAATGAATATCTAGCAACTCTTACAGCTTATGCCAAACCACCCAGTAGGTATACAAATCTGCGTCTAGATGTCAGCACATATGACTGGAAAAATAGTTTCAATTCAATAACATTTTTATGTATTTTATAATATATGCTACCGATATGTATTGCCTATTGCATATCCTTGAATAAAGTTACAATAAGTAGGATTCAGTTTCAAAAAATGTTTTAAAAATAGAGTTTAAAGCATGGTTGCGAGAAGGTAGTTTTTAGTACTTAGTATGTTTGCAGGAATTTTTGACAGAAGATTCTGTCATGCTCTTAGATTATAGCCTTATTTTATTAAACATAAAAAGCAAGTTCTTTTTAAAAAATCATTGTATACTTGAATTCGACTGAATACTTTGTATACTTGAAACTCAATAAATATGTGTATTCCTCTCAACTAGGTCAGGTTTCATTTCTAATCTAGCCAATGAACTCGAGCTAAATTTGTAGTCGTTTTTTGAATATGAGAGCTGCAATAAATAAATTACAACAAATAAAAACATCATAATCTGATTTGATTTGATTAATTTATTAGTTCTGGCTATAAATACTATGGTCAAAAAAATCTTAAAGTTTGCTTTCAGTCACTTCTAATTAGCGTATTGATTGGAAACTGAAATATGTGTAGTTCGGATGATAATATAAAATTATGGTAAGCGCATCCCCGACATCATAACAGAAATTAAAAAATAAAGTAGGTTTAATTAAAAATTATACTTTTAAACTAAAATAACTTGCTTTTATTGAAATATGATCTAAGAAGTAAGCATCACTTAACGTCTTGACAAAGGCCCACCAAACGGAAAGTACCCATGTACGTTTAGCAACTTTCGTTGCACAATACTGAAGGTATGTTATTGTGTGCAAACGGTTTATGTCATACAAATAACAGAACCGTTTAATATTCAACAAAATTAAACAGTAATGATGTGTAGTGAATCAAGAAAAACTAATTTTTCTATTTTTCTCAGAGGTTGCGTCAATGCTTTTTAGAGCAATATATTTGAAGAGTTTTTCAAGGCCTACGTTTGAATGCAGAAAATACAACTTTCTCTTTTTTCATTAATTTTTCGATTTTAAATTAAGCCAAAGATTGTTGGTTTTATAATAATATGTTTGTTGCTTTCGTTCTACCTATTACGACTTAACAGATAAAAAAATCACTAATTTTTAAATTTATATAATTCAATGTGGCTTTTTGAGCACTGTATAAAGCCTTAGTTTTGCTTCATGAAAATTGTAAAATTTGTACTATGGTACAAATTACTATTACCGACTATTTTTTTCATTTTCCGCTTGAAAAAAATTGATAAACCATTACCCCTAATGTTATCCATATATATTCCTAAGTTTTGATGCCCACATCGAATTTTTTTAAATCAACTGAACCCTCTATGTTCATAAAATGCAAACCATAATCCACCACAAAGACTAAACATTTTATTATCTAAAATAATTTTGTGTTATCTATTTTACAGGTATTTAAGATTAGAGAAATATTTTTTCGCATTGTGAAATGTAAATAATATTTAATTCTGCACTGAAAAATTTATTTTGAATTAAAATAAAACTAAAACATAAAAGATTTCAAAAACCATAACCTCACATTTACATACTCATCCTATGATTCTTCTTTAATAATTCTATAGAAGTACAATACACTTTGCATTTAATAAAGAATTAGTAATGATAAATACTCAGGATTATCAAGTACTGCTAATTAAAGCAATTTAAATATTATCAATAAAATTAATTTTAAATAGATTATTGAATAGTAGGAGGAAAAAAATTATCAAATATCCAGTTGGTATTTTGATATTAATTCTGTGTTTTGTTTTCATTCCACCACAAATTGCGTGACGTAGTCAGGAAACTTCACAGTGTTGACATTGAAATATGAATTAATTTACCGGGGTTTCATATTTTCATATTATAAGCTCACATTTTCCTAATAAAAAATAGTAAAAATGGAGAAAAATCATTTGCTATACGAAAATTTAAAAATTTTGATGAACTTGGGATCGGACGATGAAAGGTAAATATTACGCAATAATTTAATTTAATTACATTTTTTTTTCTAAGTATAATGTGTTTGATTCTTTTAAATATTTTTAAGAAAAATTTTTTGAATTTTTCTATTTAAATTTTGTGTGACGCGACCTTTGGCCTGTGTAAATTTTTATAAAATTTTTTATATCTGAGTGGAGTGGATAATTCTTTGTAATCTATATTTTCACACTAGTATTGAAAAAAGTTGTACCTATATTATAACACTTATTGTTGTTTGGTTTAACATGTGATAAAAGTGTGCTAAAAATTATGGAATATATTCTAGGAAAATATTGGAAAAGGTAATTTTTATTTTATTTTATTTGTACTAAAAACAAAGTGTTAAAAAATTTTTTCGTGCAGTTGAAGTGTTAAAAAAATACTAAAGCAAACTTAGTAACAATTAAGTGCGTTTTTTTTTAAAATGTAAATGAAGTGTTTTTAAACAAACTTATTTATAATATAATTAGTGATGAAAAGTGGAAAATTATGTTATAAAAATTAAAATTTTAAGGTCAATTTTCTCATAGAAACTAAATTATAAATTTTTTGTCTGTAGTGTATGTAGTTTTTTAATTTTTCATGAGTGATTATATAACGTCTTTAGGTTTAAAACCCGGATTAAAACAATGTGTCAAACTTTAGTTTATTTTTTAAATTTATTTTCTATAAAATTCTATTTGTGCGACTGACTTGCATATTTTTGTAATCATTTTTTTTAAAGTGATAAATTTTATATGTCATGTGCAAATTTTTTTAAATATAAGCATAAAAAAGAGGAAGTGTGATTATTTAGAGAAAGTTTTTTATGTTTTAAATTATTTTTATTATTTGGGAAATTTACAATTATTTAACTTAAATAATAATAAGCGTAGTAACATGATTAACCGAACTGTTGAGAGGTCAATGATATCTTTGTATACTTAGTTACGTACATGCATACCTACCATACCTACATGCCTTAAAATTATTTTATCAATGTCAGCCAGCAACCACTAAATGTAGTTAGTAATTATTTTCCAACATAACATCATAGTCATTATGTAATTCCGCAAACAATAATAATGCAGACCCTTCCAGAGTTATTAGGATTTCCATTTAATTCTTGCTTTAATTAATTGGAAATAGATAGTAAAGTGATACATCTGCTAGAATATCTAAGCTTTTCTTAAAACAATAATACCCAAATAAATTATTGCATCTTGAATGATGTTCAAACGGTAAACTTTGCTATGAAGCTAGGTCCCTTATAAAAAACTTTATTGCATTTTGCCTCTTTAGAAATCCGAAATAAGAAATAAATAGAGTCCTCATAGAAGTCTATAGGTTAAAGCTTTATATCATTTAGATTGCGCCCTTAGAATTTAAGTGGATTAAGAAGTATCAGTCAACTCTTGTAGCTCAGTTGGTTAAGGCGTAACCAATTCCTGCGGTATGCCTAGGATAGCGGGTTCGGTTCTCGCCATCACAACAAAAATTAATTTAATTAATAGTTGCTATGCGCTGGTGTAGTTCATGGAATATGCATGAAGAAGGTGCACTCAGGCTCTGAAAATAATTGAGGAGCTGATAAATGAAATTATAAAAAAAAGGTGGTAAAACACATATGGTATCACAATGGGCTCTATAGCTTAAGTGTGTCCTTCGTGGACAGCCAATATAACCTAACCTAAACTAACCTAAGAATTATCAGTTGCACCGCTTGAGAACAAGGAAGCCACTTAATGGGACTACATCCATGACTGAATGATACCAGAGAAGTACGAGATATTCTTGCCATTGAAATTAAGCAATAAAGATAAGTTGAATTGCATAAATATTTCTAAAATACCTGGTTAATTCGCAACAAGATTGGCCTAACTGATCACTGATCAGTAATTTCTTAATTCATGGAATACTTACCTCGATTTTAGATGACGTTCATAACCTTTGACAATTTTATTTGTAGCTAGTTACCTTTGTGTCAATGGTAAAGCGATAAGCCAATTTATTCGCTCGGATTTATTTATATAAGTTTTTGTATTTTATTTTATAATTTTGTATGCAGTTTTTTTGGTGAAGACTGTGAGAAGACTTTTGCTTAAAAATAATATTTTCCAGAAGCTTTCGTTACTAAACTGATTACGTAAATAAGAACGGCGGTGCATTAAAAAATCAAGTACCTATTTCTTTTGCCAGGTAGGGAATCCTAAACACTAACTGACGGATGCTGATAGCAATTTAATTAATATTAAACATATGAAATCGATTAACAACTATTTTTCTAGATGCGTGTAGTTAATTTTTTAAACACATTAAATGTATAGAGCTTTTATGTTTAAAGTTTGATGTTTATAAAAGCTTCACGTAAAATGCAATAAATAGATTGACCTTCATCTTACAGTTGATTGACTTCAATAAACATGTTGTTCTCAGTAATGCATGCGAACGGAATATGAGCTTTATCATATAAGAGAGAATGTAAAAAATTTATATAAATAAAAGCCAATACATTATTAGCTTTATTATTAGGTATAAAGCTACTGTAAATTTTTTAGAATTAGTTGCAACAAGTCAAAAATTTGTGTGGACGTATTCCTTCTGCATCCAGCAAATTTTATAATTGCCCCCTAACTTAAAATAGGTACTCTAGTACTCTATTAAAGAAATAATCGACTATCCATTACTGTCGATGTTTTTGTGACACTCTACAAGGTCCGAAAATTTCAAATTTCTGGGTGCCGAACTACGGATGCGTTACTTGTTTAGTAACGGACAGTAGTCAATAGAAAATGTAAAATAAAAACAAGTGAAAACAAACAATTGACTGAGTTAATTGTTGAAATATCATGTATAGACTGTGTTGATTACTCTGTCACATTACACATACATACATGTCACACATATATAACTGATATTTCCATACAATACATACTATATAATTTGCGCTCTCACGGGTAAACAGTGATGTTTACGAGAAAATGTTTCAAACGAAAGTTATTTATTTTTTTATAAGGACCATTTTTTATATTTAAACTTTTGTTCTATCTCTAACGGTTTACAAGATGGGTTATACGGATCTAAGACTCAATTGGCCTATGTTGCCCATTTACGAACTCGACCTCATTTTTATGTCCTGAGCACGCTGTAAAAATTTCAGCTTGACATCATTTTTCGTTTTTGAGTTATCGTGCTGACAGACACATGGATAGACAACCGAAAATGGACTAATTGGGTGATATTATAAACACATTTTGTTCATAGCATCAATATTTTTAAGCGTTACAAACTTGGGACTAAACTTAATATACTATGATATATTTCGTATGTACCTGGTATAACAATTCTGAATTTTTCATAAAAATTCTTCATTGCGATATATGTTTTGAGATTGCAGTCTCTTCTTCATGGCAAAATTATGAATACTGAAAATTATAATTTTTAATTATAAATTAGACCTATACGTATAACAAACATTTTGTTGCATTCAAAAATCAAATATTCGGTAAATAAATTAATTGCAAAGTCAAAAATAGTTACAGAAAATAAAAAATGTTACAAAAAGCTTACATAATTATACAAAAATAATTTTAATACAATAACTATAAAATTAAAATGATTAAAATATAACCAATATTATACAAATATGTGTATATAGACAAAACTAATCCCAACCACACATTATGCCGACAAATTAATTATTGAAAAAAAAAAATAAGAAACCGGGAACTTCGAAAATTCAGTTGGTCGGATTTAATTAAATTCGGAATTAATTTTAAACGACCAACTGGATTTTCAAAATTTTCCATTGTTTAATCTCTTTGCTAATCGATAATTTGAGACTGTAATCTCGAAAAAATTGTCGCAAATAAATAACTTGACCGAAAAATTCAAAAACATTTGTTATTTTATATTTAAAATGGATTTGTGTCAAGTATCGACCCAATAGTATTGGAGATTCTATTATGTATGCAAGAAATTAGACATTCATCAATATTAAGCTGGTGGGCAGCTCTCTCAATCTCCCTTTCCCAGTGCAGTTAGACTACCTAAGGACTATCACACAAATGTTAATAACAAATAAATGTACGCTATCTTTATGCCTATTATTCATTATTGATCCATATTGAATAAAGTTATTAGTGCTTTAATAGTAAAATTATGAAAGTTAAAAGTTTTTATACCCTTGAAAAAATCGATTTATTTATCAACAAAATTATTTTGATAAAATCTAACTTAAATAAAACTTAAAGGAATTAACGCTGAATGAGACCTTCGGTTAAAGCTTGAGTCTTAGATTTTGGACCAAGCCTTGGTATTTTGCTTTTGTCCAAGCTTGCTTTATTAATACGAGTAAAATAAATAAAGTTTCGTCCCAAGTTTGTAACGCTTAAAAATATTGATGCTACGAAAAAAATTTTGTATTAATTAGGTGTTCATAGAATCACCTAATTAATCCATTTCCGGTTGTCCGTCCGTCCATCTGTGGACACGATAACTCAAAAACGAAAAAATATATCGAGCTGATATTTTTACAGCGTACTCAGGACGTAAAAAGTGAGGTCAAGTTCGTAAATGAGCATCATAGGTCAATTGGGTCTTGGGTCCGTAGGACCCATCTTGTAAACCGTTAGAGATAGAACAAAAGTTTAAATGTAAAAAATGTCCCTTATAAAAAAATAAAAGCTTTTGTTTGAAACATTTTTTTGTAAACATCACTGTTTACCCACGAGGGCGTTAATTAGGTGCAAATTTTATAGTATGTATTAATATATAGGAATATCAGTTGTGTGTGTGTCTATTTAAAAGTGAATATCTTTTGTTATTTACGTGACGTCAAAAAAACAAACGATTGCGCATCAACAGTCTATACATGGTATTTCAACAATTAACTCAGTCAATTGTTTGTTTTCACTTGTTTGGTAATACAAATTTGTCATATTTAAGTGGTTCTAGAACTAAAAAGAAAATTAAAAGGAAAAAATAGTTTCAGTCATAATCCTATTTGATTGCTTGGAGGACAATCGAATAAATATTCATAATCTTACAAAGACCCGGGCGCAGTTCTTCCAAGGCATCATACAAACCTTACTCAATAGGGTATTAACGTTAGTCAAAAATAAATCATGAAATTTGAAAAAAGTTAAAATTTATGTAAAAATATACTTAAATATTCTGATTTCGAGTCATAAAAGCACATTTTTCTTTTAAAATATTAAAATTAAAAATCGTAATTTTTAAACTGTATATCACGTGACCTAAAACGCGGGTAAGCCCTGCTGTGATGTCATAGCGGTATGAGTCATAGACCATCAGTTAGTTCAGTGTAGACAGCTGGGTATAATATATCTATAGATAATAAGTATTTATATTTATTATAATCAGGTGTCTATGAATATATCTGTCAAACTTATTTGTGTTATTTCGTATAGTGATACCCATATTACGTCATCAAATTGGATGCCCGCGTTTTTGACTTTAAAAAAGGTTTAAAATTTAATTTAAGTTTTTGGCAAGAAAGCGTGTGTATTTTTCCAATATAAATTTTTGGTGGCTTTTTTTTAGCAAAATCAACATTTTGAAGTACTTTTTCAAAAATAGTGGAATTGTAATAAATTCCTGGTAAAAAAATAATTATCAAAAAAAAAAGAAAAAAACGAAAACTTTCCTGTCATTAAATGCCCAAATGTTTTGGTAAAAAAATTACTATTTTAGCTATTTAAAAAAAAATTATTTCACATTTACAAGTTTAAAAAAATGTACTCACTATGTTATGTCAATGAAAAGTAAAACCCAACGTTAAAATAGCGGCGTTTTTATATACGGGTGAGGCTGCCTCTTTGCCTGTGGTAGTTTTTACGCATACCCATGGAATATGAAATATCTTAGTCATTGAATACTTATTTTTTATACCATGTATATATGAAATATACATAGTATATTAAGTTTAGTCCCAAGCTTGTAACGCTTAAAAATATTGATGCTACGAAAAAATTTTTGGTATAGATGTTCATAGAATCACTTAATTAATCCATTTCCGGTTGTCTGCCCGTCTGTCTGTCAACACAATTACTCAAAAACAAAAAGAGATAATCAAGCTGAAATTTTTATAGCGTACTCAGGACGTAAAAAGTGAGGTCGAGTTCGTAAATGAGAAATATAGGTCAATTGGGTCTTAGGTCGGTAGGACCCATCTTGTAAACCGTTAGAGATAGAATAAAAGTTTAAATGTAAAAAATGTTCCTTATAAAAAATTAAACAACTTTTGTTCTAAACATTTTTTGTAAGCATCACTGTTTACCCACGAGGGCGCTAATTAGGTGCAAAATATATAGCATGTTTTAGCAAATGGGAATATCAGCTATGTGTGTGTGGCTATTTAAAAGTGGATATCTTTTTTTATTTATGTGACGTCAAAAAACAAACAATTGCGTCATCAACACTGTCTATACATGGTATTTCAACAATTAACTCAGTCAATTGTTTGTTTTCACTTGTTTTAAATGTGGGTTATCATAAGGATCCGAGTCAAAACCCGTGCTACTACCTAACGGAAAGTTTTAGAAGGTAGTATATTTAATAAATAGGTTTGTCTACTTAGATTTAGGTTGCGGGTTCGAATCCAGGCAATGGCAGTCTGATCAATTATAATTAAGGAGGCCGTAGATTGAAAACACCGTCGTCGCTTGGATAAGAACAAAGTAACCGACTCCACCCACATCTTAAATTTAATTGTATTCGGATGTAGTTTAAATAAATAAATATTAAAAATAATGAGGTGGGTGGCCTCTGTTATCGTATATGTCTGAAGAACGGAAATTAAACCCCATTATTATTATTACTATCTTTAGTATAATTTTGCATACATTCCGCATTCATTGCGCAATATAGAGTTCCAAAATGGCCTAAAGGTCTTTAACTATTAGCACAAAAATTGTGAGAAACATTGCAGCAAAAGTACATTTAATATGGATCTTATAGAAATGTTAATAATTTTTCCTAATCTAGGATAATATTTTTTTCTTTACAAATAATAACTTGAAATTCACGTGGTGTATCCACGTGTTTTCTGCAATATCTCTTATACATTAATGAACTAAAGATTATTCATGTATTCATTAATTCATAAAAGAGTATCATACAATTCATTCAAAGCATTTATGAGCGTAGTTTAATAATATGGGAAAGGTGCAGAACATAGACTCAAAATTTACATTTATATTACTCTAATAAAGAGGTAATCGATTATCCATTACTGTCAATTTTTTTGTGACGGTTCGAAATTTTAAAAATTTCATGTTTCTGGGTGCCGGATTGCGGATACGTTACTTTGTTTAGTAACGGACAATAGTCGATAGAAAATGTAAAATAAAAACAAGTGAAAACAAACAATTGACTGAATCAATTGTTGAAATACCGTGTATAGACAATGTTGATGACGCAATCGTTTGTTTTTTGACGTCATGTAAGTAAATAATAATATCCACCCTTAGATAGCCACACATTCATTACTGATATTCCCATATAATACATACTTTAAAATTTGCACCTAATTTGCGCCATGGTGGGTAAACAGTGATGTTTACAAAGAAAAAAGTTTCAAACAAAAGGTGTTTTTTTATAAGGGATCAAAGACTCAAAATTTACATTTATGTGTTTTTTAAAGAATTTTTTTTAAATATCAGAATAAAAATTGTTTCTCTTTATAGCAACTATCGATAAAACCGTGTGAACCATGACACAAGATATGTGTTCCATGGTACAATATCATAATATATATACCAAGAGCTACTCTTTAATGTACATGGAATCACCTCCCACCGATTGTGTTTGAGGGACAGTCATAATTGACATAACGGCAAATCTGGGGGTGCTACATTCAACATGTACACCCTATAGAACATTGAAAATTGCTAGTTTTTCTTACAGGCTTCCTCTGCTCTAAGCGACTAGTAACAGGTTTAATGGATATTTTTATTAATTTGGGGTAAATGATCCTTCCTCTTTCCCTTTTTTTATTTCGTTAAGCCAAACAAAGTAAACTCCATGAATCCATGAGACAATACGTTGCTTAACTCGGGGTATATCACGGTGCTTCTTTTCAAAATTTACCTTCTCTAGATTTTAAGTTATATTTAAAACTGTAATATGGCATAAAAAACTGCAAATAAGTGGTTAATTAGCTGGAATTTGATCTGGACCACAAAAACAACTTAAGTTGTTCACAGCGTTAACTTGTAAATAAATGAATAATTAAAAGATAAATTCTTAACTTTGAAACAATAAAAAAATTGATTTTTTCTGTATTTGAAAACAAACTCACATGGATAAAGATTCTATGCGTTGCTTGCCTTCTAGTAAGTAAACTTTGATTTCATATAACTGCTACCTAATAGGTAGCATTTGTTAAGAAATTATAGAATAAACCAAGGTCACTAAAAAACAATTTGTTCTTGGTACTACATCTTACCCTATCATCTGGCTGTTGTTAAGTGTGTTTTAGCCTAGTCCATACTCTCGGGCTTATATTACCTTGTAGACAAAATGATTGACAACAAATAGTTTAGAAATTAAAAATAACTTCAAAAATTTTAATATTGAATAATTAACATTCTTCAATAGAAATTTTATTACTTGTAAAATAAATGAAAAACAAAATATTAATTTATATTTTGTTTTCATCTCTTTTTTAACGTAATTATATTTTTATTGTTCCTCCTAAATGTATTTTTAAGGTACAGATGAGCAACAAAAGTTCAAAAAAGAAAAACACAGTATGACAAGGGACAATTTTTAACGAAATTACATTACCAAAATTAAATTCATTCAAATTATTAACCCGAAATTAAACACTTTTATACCATGTATATATGAAATATACATAGTATTATAAGTTTAGTCCCAAGTTTGTAACGCCTAAAAATATTGATGCTACAAAAAAAAAATTGGTATAGGTGTTCATAAAATCACCTAATTAATCCATTTCCGGTTGTCCGTCCGTCCGGCTGTCCGTCCGGCTGTCCGGCCGTCCGTCCGTCCGTCTGTGGTCACGATTACTCAAAAACGAAAAGAGATATCAAGCTGAAATTTTTACAGCGTGCTTAGGACGTAAAAAGTGAGGTCAAGTTCGTAAATGAGCAACATGGGTCAATTGGGTCATGGGTCCATAGTACCCATCTTGTAAACCGTTAGAGATAGAATAAAAGTTTAAATGTAAAAAATGTTCCTTACAAAAAAATAAACAACTTTTGTTTGAAACATTTTTTTGTAAACATCACTGTTTACCCACGAGGGCGTTAATTAGATACAAATTTTATAGTATGTATTAATATAGGAATATCAAAGTGAATATCTTTTGTTATTTACATGACGTCAAAAAAAACAAACGATTGCGCATCAACACTTGCGCATTATATGAGAATATCAGTTAAATATATCAGATATGTATGTATGTGAAATGTGACAGAGTTATCAACACTGCCTATACATGGTATTTCAACAATTAACTCAGTCAATTGTTTGTTTTCACTTGTTTATTATTCAAGTTTGAGCTGAACTATGTCACATTTTAAACCAACATCTTCCAAGTAGATTGAATACGGTAGTTGCCTATTGTTGATTTCGCCATATTACCCATAAAAATGAAAAACTAGACTTGATACCATAACAAAATTTGAAAATGAAATTAAAATTGAATAACAAACGAAGAAGTTATTTAAGCATTCAAAGATTGTTGCCCATCTCCTAGTAGCAAAACAAAGTTTTATATGTAATCTCTATTGTGATACCCTGCAATAACAACACTAAACTATACATCTTCCTCTTTGTTTAAATATAATTTTTAAACGTTCATATTTTGCATACAGATTTTTAAAAGTTAATTTCACGTTTATACCCCTTCAGTGTCAAATATAATAGAAATGGAATATTTTAGTTATCGGTTCATACAAATTACCCGTTCCTTGTAAGTTACAATAACGACAAGGCAATCAAAATATAGAATGAACAGATTCAGTTTTTTATCCTAAAACAAACGTGTGCAATAGTAAAAGTCCGGCCGATGAAAAATTTTTATAATTTATAATTTTTTATCAAATTTTGAGAAATAGTATTTTGTTGAATCTCAACATGAACATGTTATAACATTATGTATAAATTGAGATTCATAAATAAAATTCCAAAGGAAATAAAAGATACATTATATTTTTTTTGTCAAATCACAGTAATAATTAGTGTTTTATCATTAGTATAATTATTTGAAGGCTATGCGAGTTTGCTAAATAATATTGCAAACAATTATGTGAATAATTTTATATTAATAAAATTTATATTATTTACTTTTCACATAATTAATTTTTTATTGATTTAAGAAGAAAGAGTTGTGTTTATTTCGACATTCGTTACAGTATTAATTAATTAATTCTTGGAATTAATTCTAATTGATTAAGGAAAAACGGCGTCAGTAATAGAAGAAGTGCTTAGACATTAACAAAAATTCAGTTACAAATAAGATTATAAAAACAAATTACGTCTGAAATATCGTCTACGTTGATGATAATAATTATAAGTAATACCTACTAATACTTCTTTCAATCTTTTTGATAATACAAAATTTATATAGGACATGTCAAACGTATTTGTTAGTGACTAAGAAGTGAAATTTTCAGAATAAAACTCTACCTGCATTTAGATCTACACGGTAAGAATTGCATGGCGTTTACTACAATGCTGATATGGTATAGAGACAGAAACTATAGTATCTATGCTAGCATAAGTAATATTACAGTATTAAATAGGGTTATCCACCAAAAGTAGTACTAGGCTATATTGGTAGCTTAATGTTAAAAACCATAACTATATTATATTAGGCATATAACACTATTCAAAGTACTGAGGCTGCAACGGCAAAACACTTTTACAATACCGTCCCTAAGAAAACATCCAAAATTATTTTTAAATTTAACAGACTAATTGTAAACAGTTGGAGTTTGTGGTTTTGATTTTTCCACTCCCATCTCGATGGAACCTGATATTCTATACACCTGAGTTCCTATAAAAGGGGTTTGCACTATTTTAGAAAGTTGAAACGTTCAGCAAACCTTTTTATACCATGTATATATGTAATACATATCAAGGTATACTAAGTTTAGTCCCAAGTTTGTAACGCTTAAAAATATTGATGCTACGTACAAAATTTTGGTATAGGTGTTTATAAAATCACCTAATTAGCCCATTTTCGGTTGTCCGCCCGTCTGTGAACACGATAACTCAAAAACGAAAAAAATATCAAGCTCAAATTTTTACAGCGTACTCAGGACATAAAAAGCGAGGTCTGTAGGGACCCATTTTGTAAACCGTTAGAGATAGAACAAAAGTTTAAATGTAAAAAATGTTCTTTATAAAAAAATTAACAACTCTTATTTGAAACAACACTTTCTATACATGGTATTTCAACAATTAACTCAGTCAATTGTTTTTTTCCACTTGTTTAGTATATAATCAATTAATTTTAGTAAGAATTGTTAAGGAGGAAACTAAAAACTAATAAAACTTTTAAATAATTTTTAAAATTGTCTGCCTGCTTCAGTTTTAACTTAAAGAGTTCCGAAAAATGCTTAGCACCACTTTAAAATCTTGATATGCTCAGAAAACTTTAACCTCCACGCGAGTAACCTTAATTCCGAGATACAAAAAAAGTATTAGACAATACTTTGGCGTACTGGAAAACACTTTAAATACATAGTTTCGAATACAGAAATTTTATTACCATGAAAAAAACATTTATACAATTATTTTGAATACAAAAATATAAAAATTAGCTCCTGATGAGGTAACACATATTGACTGATTTGTACAAAATGCCTTTAAACAAAACGTAAAAAAAATACCGTAAAAAACATTCCCAAATATACATCTATATTTTACACAAAATTTTTGTTATCATGGATTAACGAATATGTTACAAGCCGTTTCGCAAATACCTACACAAACAATAATCTTCCCATACCTTCCACCAAAAAACAAAATCTAACATGTATACAGTAAATAGGTATTGGTTTAACACTTAAAAATACCGCATAATATTTCTATGGATTTTATGATTATGACAAGGTCTAGAGTAATATATATTTTTTAGAATTTTCACTCACGAATTATTTCAAAAAAAAGCAATTTTTTAATCAGAATATATACATATTACATATTTTGTTGGAATGGAAAATTCCCCCTATATGTATTATATAGTGTGTCCAAGTAAATCGTCACCATTTGAAAAATTTTTTTACTATTTGTTTCATGAAAAAAAGTTATTTCTGATAAAAAGTTTTGCATGGCCAAAAAGGCAAAACAAAATAATTAGATGTCAATTTCTTGCATTCGTATACGATTCGTATCTTGCTTGTCGAAAAATGATAATTTTTCTTAAGGATTAAAGTACCTTTATTTCTACAATCGACAATCTTGATTAAGAAAAGTTGATTTTGTTATTTTTAAAAACTCTTCTGTGTACTAGAAATTGATTATTTATGCGTCTATTTCCAATTTTAACACGTCAATCGGCATACATATATTGTTGTTATTTATTGTTATGGTAAATGGATAATATTGGATATCTGACTGAGGATCAACTGTTCTAAATAAATTCTGTCGAAAGTGTAAAAAATAAAGATACTTTACTCTTTACAAATTTTACATTTTTCGACAATGTAGAACTTTTTTTCATAAAAAAATAATAAACAAATTTTCCATATGGTACCGACTTAATTGAAAACACTATATATAGATTGCATTAGACACGCAACAAGATTTAATATTTTGTGACAAAACGGGCATGCATTGTGGATACCTATTGATAAATAAAGCTTTATTCGTTTAATCGTATTACTAGTGTTTGACGATTGTGACCAGTAACAAATAAATACAATTTTTTCATAAAAATGTAAGATTATAAAATATTTTTAATATTTAATGCACTACTCCTTTTTTAATTTTCAATTTTTGTATATTACACGATTTTTTTTCAAGAATGGATTATACGAAGGTCGTATAATCAATTCATACATTTTGTAATGGTTACATGTCTGCGTAATAGAGATTTTAAATATAGCTTTAAGTCTGATACAGCAAACAAAACAAAGTTTTAATTTTTTAGGTGTTAAAAACGGTCTTGCTTTATGAAGCAAGCCTATACAATGTTTTATCAAACAAAGGCTTTATTTTATTGAGATTTTTTAATATGACTAACTTTTTGAATTGAAATTTAAAACATAAAAAAAAGTTTTTATGTAGGTGTTTGTACAAAAAGTTCAATCAAATTGTATGAAAATTTTGTTTCGACTAACAAAACTTTTTTGTGTTTTACTAGATTGATGTAGGTATGGTCTTACAAAAATTAGAACAGTTTTCTCTAGAAATAATAGAATATTGTCATTATTTCGTAATTGAAAAGGTCGATTTTTCAAATAAATTGTTTTGAATAATTGTTCATTCGCGGAAGCTCTTTCCAAACCGTTCATTTTTCGAAAATCTCCTCTTCAAGGACATAGAGCTATTGTTTTATACCATTGATGGAATTTCGTAAAATTTCTTCAAATTTCTCTAGCACAATACAAAATTTCATATTTAAAAATATTATCTCAAATTGTTATTAAAAAATAAAGATATTTATTTAATTTACATTTACAATACAACTTTCAAAGAGGAACATACACACAACTAAAGGCGGCTCTTGAGCTACGGCTTAGGTACTTTTTATGAAAAATGGGCGTTTTTAAAAGCGAATATAGAAAAATTATGAATATTTCGACAAAAATTTCTTGTCTAGAATTTATTAATTTACCGATTTTTAAACATATCCTAAAATAGAAGGGTTTTAAAACAGACAAAAAGCATGCAATCCTGATCTTTGATCTGTGTTGCATACGTTCAACGCCGTAGAAAACTAATATTAAGGTATTAAGCTAATAAGTTAATGTACTTAGGTACAATGGTTCTTAAGAACAATGTACTTAGGTAATGTACTCTGGTACCTAAGTACACTAAATTATTAGTTAAATACCTTAATATTAGTTTTCTACGGCCTTGAAGGTATGCGCCACAGATCAAAGATCAGGATTACGTGCTAGTTTGTGTGTTTTAAAACTTTTTTAATATACCTGGGTACATTAAATTACGTATCAGACTCTCATGTGCTCGAATATACAATCAGATTTTTTTTTGTTCGAAATAATCAGCCAAGACATAATTGAGCATTAAAGAAAAAAACATGCTTTATTAAATTTATAAAATTATCATAACAATGCATTAAATCACATGAGCTGATACTTTGGTTTTCTTTCTAGATGTTGTAGGAGTAGATAAATCGAACAAATCTGAAGGTGTCTAGTTTTCATTTTCTATTTTTTGAGCATTAAAAACACTTTTGCTCAAACTAACAAAACAAAACAATACGAAAATGACGAAAAACTGGCAAGATAAACGTTAAGTTTTGTATGCATGCTTTCTGTGTTGCGCATGCGTGGCACTCATTTGACATTGGCAATTTCATTCTGAAATGTAGTTTGTATACGGATGTTTACATTTTACACAGACTTCATGTATGGCTCCGAATCCAGCGGACTTAAAAACAGTATTTTGTATATTTTTATTTACAGAACAGTAAAGAGTTTAACAAACGAAAAAAAGTATAATTCTGTTTTTAACAATATGGTTGAGAATCCTAGATGGCCACTTATAGGATTACAAATTGATAAAGCTATAAATATGTTTGCAAATGATATACATACAGACATGTATATAAACTTTAATATTTTGTACGTAAACCAATATTTTGTAGTAATTAACACATTCGAAATCACAAAAGTTTTTATTAAAATTAGATCGCTATAGCAAGGATTTTCTGTATTCTTATATTAAATTCTCTTTGTAATTTATTTATACTACCAGTTTAACAGGCATTTATTTTTCATACTATGGCATTACTTAAAGATGTAAAGCTGGACATTATTTGGAATTGTTTGAAATAACTTAAAATTTATGCTAACGTAGGCCTTTGGTAGTCCATTAACCCTGAGTAATGGTTATTGAGATAAGGACCCAACAAATTTTTCATTGCATAGCATAGTTTAAAATTGATGAATATACGTTCATTTTTTCCGTTTTCTTGTCAGAAAATAACTCAAGAATACGAAACCCAACAAAAGATATTCGCTTGATCGGAATCTGGAAAAAAAAACTTTTTCATTATCCAAAACCGTGAAAATATGAATTTTTAAGGTATCACACTACAGCTATTGGTTTTGTCATGTGCTTATGATTTTATTGCAATTGAAAAAAGCAAATAATCATAATTTTTGAGATACAGTTAAAAAATTCCAGACCTCGTACTTTTAAAAAAATAATGGGTTTTAACCTTCGTTTCTCAGGCATGCGTCTATAACAAAGGCCACCCACGTCATTATTTTTAAAATATTTATTTATTTAAACTACATTGGAATACATATAATTAAATTTTTATGATGTGGGTCGGCTACTTTGTTTTTATCCAAGCGGCAACAGTGGGCAACAGTGTGATCAATTTACCACCCCATTAGTTATTACATAATTGATCAGACTGTCGCTGCCTGAATTCGAATCTGCAACCTCCCGGTCTAAGTAATCGGTTAAAGGCCACTTAGCTGGTTAGTACTTAAAAAACGTGGTACCTTTTCTCAGTATTGTTGGGGTTAAGGTATTTATAACTCTAAAAATGTACGTTAACTTTATAACTATTACCTAAATTATTCGAAATCCTACCCATTTAATTTATATAGTAAATAAATAATTAGCTTGCCATCTAGGTTGAGTGTAAACATTTCTGGTCGTAATAAAATATATTTTATGCCATTTAGAGATGTAGACTAATTGTTTGTACTTTGAGTAATAGTACTAGCCATGAAGGTATTGTAATTGTTAAAAACGTTCACAATAATTAGAATTGATTTATACTATTTATTAATCGAATGAGTGATGTGAAATATTACGTGTTATTTGTTGATTAGTGTTATTAAATTGTGTTTTAGAAAAATTAAAAAAAGGTATAATCTATGTCAAAATTATTATGTTACAACATCGATCGAAATTTTTCATTAACAAAACAGGTGTTTCTTCCTTTCCTGTGCGAAGCAAACGTAATAAAAAAAGGTATTCATATTCATTTTGATTATTCTTGAATGTATTCTGACCTGTTTAGGTGACACGTATGTAGGTACACGTGAGTATCTCGCATAAGTAACTCAAAAACGATTAGTAGTTTCTTGAACTTTGCAATTTTGAATGTAGGTATGTATAAGATAACAAACGTTACAAAGTCTAAAATCGTTTCACAAATTTGTATACTTCCGGTTTTCATGTCAAAGATATCAAAATCGCAAAATTTGTAAGAAAAATACATTTCCGTTCTCCGTATTAATAAATATTATACAGTTTGAAGGTCAAATGAACGCCAACTTCCTTCTTTTTTTTTTTTTAAATAGGTACAAACCAATTTTTTTAAGCAACTTTTTTAACTTTGTTAAAAATATTTTAGTCCTTTTTAATGAAAAAACTTAAACAAATTCAGAATATTTGAAATAATTTTTTAAAGATTTTTACAAAGAACAAAATTATTAGTATTCTCTTAACAAATTCTAAAAAAAAAAAAAAAAAATCAAAAAAATGAACAATGACAAAGCGAATCTGCTAAAAAAATTCAGGTTTCCATTTAAAAATACCTAATAGAAGTTGACCTTCATTAGGCATATAATGCTGCTAAATAATGTGGCTTTTAAAAAGTGCTTTGCTCAATTATAGTGGATGCCTATGTGTTTAAAATATATATTTTTTAATAGGTTTCCCCGTAATTTACGGTGCGCCCAAGTAGGTATTTGTCAATTTTCACACAAGTCACAACACATAACAAACCTAAACAAAAGCGAGTAAATATATTATTTAAAAAATTTGCAAAAATTGTGTTATCATCTCCTAAAATAAATACTTAGAATCATTTTCATAGAAGACTTGCTTATATTCGTTGTGTATTTTGTAATTGTAATATTTCTGGCCGCACCTTTATATGAACGAAAAAAAACCTGAATAAGCACCAATAACTTAATTGTTACTAGCTGCAAACAGTTTATACAGATTTAACCATTCTGTGGAAAAATGCCGAAAAAGAAATATCACATATCAAACTTTAAAAAAATTACACTTTCATTGGGTATAAATATTTTTAGTAAAATGTTGTTCTTTTTTGTTTTAGCAAAACTTTTGATAATTTGTCAGTGAAGTCTTCGGAAGTAGGTGGCAGTGCAACCAGTTTAGATAGTTTTCCGTCACCATTAGCCGAAGATACAGTTGATTGTTTTGATAAATTTGGTTCAACACCACCACGTACAAGAATATCACGTCGCCAAAGAGAACGTAGACAAAAAGATAAAGAACATTTTCAGTAAGTGTATATTTGAGATTTTACAAATATTTTTTAAATTTCTTTTGTAAAATTTGATAAGCAAAGAAAATTGCATGAAGACATACATGATATCATCAGTTAAATCTAACTTAATCTGTTAAAAGGAAGAGATTTGGGAATTAACGAATAACCTTTAATGAAAAAAGTTTACCAGAAGCTTTTTTATTTTTTCAAAAGTTTCAACTCTAGAAGATTAAAAATATATTTATAAAAAAAATATTTTGTACTCTCAATAACGTACAAGTTTGTTATGAAATGGGTAGTTTTATAATATTTTATTGAAATTATTCACAACCGTATCAATTATAAGGGCTATGAATTAAAAGATTTTAATTAAAGTAATTAAAATTCTAATTTACTCAAAAATTGAGGAAAAATTTTCTAAAATCAGATAGAATTATTAGGCATTCTGGATAAGAAATGGAAATGATTAAAATCCAAACGACATAAATTTCCATGCTAAAAGCCATAATATTTGAATATACAATACAATAATGTAATTGGAGATATAATCCTGATATCAAATGGGCCATATTACCCATAAAAATGTGAAACTAAACTTGATGAAGTTCGAAGCAATCAAAGATTGCATTCAAAGATTTCCCATCTCCTTTTAGCAAAGTTTTATATGCAATCTCTATATATCATTACCAACGTATTGCATACTAGCAAAGATTTTTAAAAACCAACTTCACTTTTCTGTACGTCCATTGAAGAATTCTTCACTTGAAGTGCAAACAAAATTTAACCCGATCCCCAATTAGTAGCGCTTTGTAGGTATTTCAAGATACACATCTTCAAACCTAAAACCCTAGTTGACCTATTAAACTCGGTTTGAAAATAAAATTTGAAAATGAATAAATTCTGATTCTTAATACACTTTTGATACTCATAAGAGAATCATAACAAGTGAAAATAAACAATTGCCTGAGTTAATTGTTGAAATACCTTGTAAAGTGTTGATGACGCAATCATTTGTTTTTTGACGTCATGTAAGTAAAAAAACATATCCACTCTTAGATAGTCACACATTCATAAATGATATTTCCATAGAATACACACTCACTATAAAATTTGCACCTAATTTCCCTCGTGGGTAAACAGTGATGATTACAAAAAAATGTTTCAAACAAAAGTTGTTTATGTTTTTATAAGGAACATTATTTATATTTAAACTTTTACTCTATCTCTAATAGTTTACAAGATGGGTCCTACTGACCCAAGACGCAATTGACCTATGTTGCTCATTGACGAACTTGATCACATTTTTTATGTCCTGAATAAACTATAAAAATTTCAGCTTCATATTTTTTAACGTTTTTGAGTTATCGTGTGCACAGGTGGACAGACGGATACACAGACAACCGGAAATGGACTAAATAAGTGATTTTATGAACACCTATACCAAAATTTTGTTCGCAGCATCAATATTTTTAAGCGTTACAAACTTGGGACTAAACTTAATATACCTTGAAATATTTCATATGCTATAAAAACATTTTATACTATTGATTGGAACAGCACAAAAATTTTATTTTTAGTTTATCCAATTCATTTTCTGTAATCTCTTTTTTCAATTTCGAATGCGTTAGGCCCTTAAGTGCGATAATTACATTGAAAATAAATTAAATTTAACCTTGAGTGTGGAGCTTACATATCGCTAATTTTTTACACCCTTGAATATAATGTTGATACAACAACATGCCTATCAGTGTACGGCGCCTGACAAGTATCATTTATATTTCTGATAACGAAATCTACATGTTAAAATAACAATTCCACAAAAATGTATGAATCATCTCTACAAAATTTGATTACAGTTATACTATTAATTCCTATTATTTTATTTACACTGTCTAAAATAACAATTAAATAAATTTTTTGGCTAATTGCAAATTTAAATTTAGAAACTTTATATTTTTTCTACACTTTTAAATTTTGTATAGAAAAACCGGACAAGTGAGAAGCCGACTTACACAAAGAGAGTTCTACGTGCAAGCATTGCAATTACATAAGGGTAGTCATTCATTAATTACATAAGCATAATTTTGACGGTTTTTGACCCCTCCTCCCCCACATAAGCATACATATGATTTATCGAAACTTCCCCCTCCGCC
This sequence comes from Chrysoperla carnea, assembly GCF_905475395.1. Classification (NCBI taxonomy): domain Eukaryota; kingdom Metazoa; phylum Arthropoda; class Insecta; order Neuroptera; family Chrysopidae; genus Chrysoperla; species Chrysoperla carnea. The sequence goes on along the minus strand of NC_058337.1, from coordinate 58,270,907 downwards.
ATCGTTTGTAAGATTCAACCTCATTTTGCCGAATAATAAAACGTTGTTTGAAAAGGATCAGTTACACTAAAACTCTCAGTTTGACATAAATTAAAGATTTTTATTCTTTAGCACAGAGGCTATAGTTCGCGATGTACATACATTATTTCTAATATTTTTCAACTCATAAAATCTTATGTAAGAATGGGTTTAACGCCTTCGCCCTTCCCCACACAAAAGCAAGAGAATGGATTTTTAAACCCCCCCCCTCTCTCCTCCAAAATGCTTACGTAATTAATGAATGGCCCCTAACATGCCGTATACATATATAATTTATATAATACATACTATACAATTTACGCCTAATTTGCGCCCTCACGGGTAAACAGTGGTGTTTACGAAAAAATGTTTCAAACAAAAGTTGTTTATTTTTTGATAAGGAACATTTTTTACTTTTAAACTTTTGTTCTACCTCTAACGGTTTATAAGATGGGTCCTACGGACCCATAGGTCAAGACCCAATTGACCTATGTTGCTCATTTACGAACTCAGCCTCACTTTTTACGTCCTGAGTACGCTGTAAAACTTTCAGCTTGATATCTTTTTTCGTTTTTGAGTTATCGTGCCCACAGATGGACGGACGGATGGACAACCGAAAATGGACTAATTAGGTGATTTTATGAACACCTATACCAAAACTTAGAACTAAACTTAGTATACCTTGCATATTACATATATATGCATGGTATAAAAAGGCTTATTATTTCAAGTCTGTCCGAAATTATATGTCAAATATTTTATCAATTTTACTATTTCGGTTTTACTTAAAAGTTTTTCTTAAAAGTCCCCAGTTTATAAAAATACACAAAATGAAACTTGGCGTGGCCTAAAAACTTAAAGTTTTTTAAACCGAATTAGATCGAATACGGAATATTATTTCTGATCTTGAGGCTGCTATAGAAACCAATAAAAAATACACCAATAAGATGTTGAAATAAATAAGGGCAATTATTTAATTTAAAAAAATACGGTAATTTCATCACTAAATTGTTAGCCGTATTTTAGAGAAAATTTCTTTTTCTTTTAAGTTGCTGTCTGTGGGACACACATAAGCTAAAATTGCCCATAGGCACATTTTGATAAAAACTTTTTTTTAAATATTTCAACTCCTCAATTATTTTGAGCCACAAGTGGTCAATCAATTGATATAAAATTAAAAAATTTTAAATAACCACACTTTCTTAAGAGAAATATTCAATAAGATGAATTTTATAGCTTTCTTTTCAATTCGCAAATACGTCATTTTGAAAATTTATCGAAAAAAGATACTCTACACGTGGAGGTGTAAAATTCGCGAGCTATTTGTGAAGAAACATTCGCACTGAAATTATATTAAGAAAAGTAAATATTAAACGGATTACATACTCACATAAACATGAAATATTTTTGTAAGGATGTTGTGTATTTATTTACAAAATATTAAATATCCTCTCCTTTCTTCATATCAGAAAAATATTCGACAGATAATTATTATCTAAACAAAATATAGTTTTTCAAAGTCGAACCATTTCTTTAATGGTAAATTATAGTTCAAAGCACTATCCAAATCTTCTTTGAACCCTTTTTTCTATTACTTTAATTTATAGAACTCCTTGAACCTTATTTGAAGTAATTTCAAATAATAAATCAAAACAGTATTTTTGGTTACTATTCATATTCTGTAAAATTAAAATCATCCTATTATTATTTCTTACGTATCTTGATCCCTATAACAAGACGTGGTCGTAGACCAATAAGTTTCTGATTCAATAAGTCTTTGTATTCATTGACGAATTATACCTAGTAAAATTTACAGTAAGGGCTTCGTTTTTTGAATACAGTATCTTAGCAAATAAAGTAAATAATAAAAGATTATAAGACTTTTTTATTACTATTTATAACATCTAAACCTAAACAAATTGAGGCACCAATTAGTATATTATATATAAAATGTGTATGCTACACTGCAGGCATGGGCAAATGTGACTCAGAGAAGTCCCTCGGACTCCTCACTTAAAATACGAGTAAGACAGTGACAACCTAAAATACGAGTAAGACAGAGAGACAACATTTTTTTTCTACCTATCTCATTACTATTAGAGAAACAGAGATAGGTAGAAGATTCATATACCCGACTCGCTTCCTCCTCTATGAGCAATGCGAACTTGGATAAAGACACACAATAGAGTTTATGACATTCAATAAAGTTATAACAATGATGATTTCGACTTAAAACTCGCCCCTGCCTGTGCTACAACCTATACCTACACTCCTACAGTGATTACTGAACGTGTCTATAAATCGGAAGTTGTAAATACAAAAAAAATTGCAATCATGCATTTTTAATCTTGACTTATAATTAAAAAAATATTTGGGAAATAAAAGAATTGAAAATATGAAAGAAAAAAAAAGGCTTATACAAGTTAAGAAGGTATTTACAAAAAAAAAAATTGATTTTTTATTGAAGATTGCTATTTAATTATTGGTATTTTCATTTTTTCCCCGATAATTTTTCTTAATATGGCAATTACTACAACCATGAAAGTTTCTTGTCTTTATTAATACATAAATATTAAACAAGATTAACGAGATCTTTAATGATTAGTTATTTAATTTCTGCGATTTTCAATCCAGACTAATAACTAGGTATCTAGGTAAAATGTTAGAAAATCTTAAATTTTTATTTTATACATATTTAGGACTGAAAAGTTATCAAAATTAAATTTATTTTATAATCAGCTTTGTCATGTTCATCATAAATTTTGAATTTTAGTATTATTTATTTCAACTGATGTTAGAAAAAAAAATTTATATATAGATTAAGAAGAGTTAAACACTATGGAAAATTAAATGCAAAAAAGCTTAAGCACTCGTAATTTGACGTTGAGGATTCAAAACTCAATCAAAAGTTAGAGTTTTTTGTTTCACGATTATCTTTTAAGGCTGTTGTCTCTCTATGAGCATAGTGTCAGAAAATTCTATTTTTCTATTTAGGATATTATAAGACAATTACCATAAAAATTTTAAGCTGATTGACTGAAAATTGTCTCTAACTCGAGATAATTTTAATTAAAGTTCAGATAATTAACATGGAGAGCATAGGAGAGATTGTGTTTTCATCAAGTTTTTTAATTCTAGAAATAAAAACTAGATTTTAACATTCGTTTGAAACTTCCTTGTATCTATTACAGGTTTGCCGATTTTTATAATCCCCCGATTTCGAAAGCTATTGAAAAAGGACAATCATAAGACCCCATATATTTTTACATAACTTAATTATCGCGAAGCATGCGGTAAAAAAATCTAATTTTTTTTCTATGGATATATTTAAGTATAATCTTTCGAATAAAATATAAAAATGTATTAAGGTAGTCACGCAAACAAAATCTTAAGAAATCTTCATAACTTGGAATATAATTTAAAGCGGAATGAACACGCTGTTAAAATCATAGAATATTATATCTTGAGAACGCGAGAAATCTGCTAGCCTCTAAGTGGATGCGATATGATGAATGATAGAGAAGACTGTCAGTGAGTTACCCTGTGATTATAAATGTGAAAGTAAGGATGTTTGTCTGTTTGTTTGTAGCTCATACAATAATGTAGCTCATACATCAGAATAACACATAAGCTATAATTTAAAAGATATATTTTTAAAAAAAATTTTTTAATTTAATCTTAACATTTTACTACTCCATTTATGGTCATCATTTTGAACCATAAATTAAAGATTTCTGTAAGAATTTAAAATAGTAAATGTCCAACCATTCATGGCCATCTTTTCTGATATAAGTACTCAAAGATTTATTACTATTCTACACTTTAAAAAATTGAAAACTATATATTTTAGCTGTGTAAAGCAATCCCTTCGAGTGTTATGAAAGGGGGATAAGTGAGATTAAAAGAGATGGAGGCTATAATCCGGTTTTTTTTTACTTTTAAGTCCAGTGAAGCGGACTAGTATTAAGCTAGTATGTACATATATACTTGTAAGATGTATAAGTAAGTATAAGCATATGTATTAGACAAGGACACAGGAGAACTTACTGGAAGTCTTCTCTCTCGATTCGGTTATCGCCTCCACTTACAGGCTAGCGTTCTCTATCTTCACATCTCTATAATTAAAATTCGAAGACAACTTATTGTAAACATAACAAAATTTTTAATTTTTCCAATAAATATTTTAAGTCATTTAAAAAAAAAAACATATATTTAGAGAATATAATGGGTATTCATTCCAAGTATATATGTGAGGCAGTATATGTATACATACATTAACAGTAAAATAATTTTTTTTATAACCTGTGTGTGTATATAGCATGGGTAATAAGCCAATAATTTTTGGACTGCTGAGATAGAACTACCTTAAACTTGCGAGATTGTTAATTTGTAAGTATATGATGACATTTTCAGTCATTTAATAAATGTAACAAACAATGTTATTGGGAAGCCATTAGAAAACCATACTGCATTCTAATTAATTAAACCACATAGTATATTATATTTTATATACAATTAGTAAGGCATATTGTATTGACGTCAATAATAATTGTCAATACATATATTGTTTTTATGTAATGGATATAGAAATTAAATTATTTTATTTTCATCAAACTATATCAATTACATTATTGAGTACACACAACAACATTTAATTATTAAAATTATTTTATAAATCAATTACTTATTAAATGCTTTTAAATGGTAGATGGCGTGTACTATTTTGAAATACCAAATAATAATTACTACTAATTAGTTCATTATTAATAAGTATATCAAACGTATAGGCAATTGTTTCACATTACTGATCTAAATATTGCCTTATGAAATGTTTTTATACCATGCATATATATAATATGCAAGGTACCTATACTAAGTTTAGTCCCAAGCTTGTTGTTTGTAACACTTAAAAATATTAAAGCTATGAACAAAATTTTGGTATAGGTGTTTATAAAATAACCTAACTAATCCATTTTCGATTGTCTGTCCGTCTGTCTGTCAACACGATAACTCATAAACGAAAAAAGATATCAAGCTGAAATTTTTACAGCTTACTCAGGATGTAAAAAGTGAGATCGAGTTCATCTTGTAGACTGTAAAGATAGAACTAAAGATTAAATGCAAAAAATATTCCTTATAAAAAAATAACCAACTTTTGTTTGAAACACTTTTTCGTAAACCGATCTGTTTACTCGTGAGGGCACAAATTAGGCGTAAATTGTATAGTACGTATAATATGGGGATATCAGTTATGTATGTGTGACATGTATGTATGTGTAATGTGATAGAGTAATCAACACTGTCTATGCATGGTATTTCAACAATTAATTCAGTCAATTGTTTGTTTTAACTTGTTTATTTTCAATTTTTTTTAAACAAAACACTTAATAAGACCTTTTCATTTAAAAAAATGATTAATATTGTTTTGGGCAATATGTCAAAAGAGAAGAATCCCTGCAGAATTATTTGCCTAAATCTCCTTCTTTTTAATTCTATTTGGTGATTGGTTTTTTCCCCACATTATAATTATTTTGCTTTTAGTTTAAGAGTCACGAAAAAATTATTTTCAAGACGACTAGATTTATGGATATTTCCTTTTTATTGAAATCAGACAGTAATGAAGTGCGCCTGGCACCTGGAAACGGTTGCATTCACATTTTATACCTTCTTTTATTTTTTATATATTTTTAGAAAAATATAGATTATAATTGGCAGGTAGTTTTGCCATTGCTTAAATCCCGTCAGTTTTATTTGAAGGAATTAGGCTTTTACTGGTGCGCATCCGTCATAAGTTAACGCAACTGCGCTGAGGTTCAAGACGTACTTCATTCGGATCAAAGTTCAATAAAGAAAGAGATCCGAAAATTGGTAGTCTCAAAGTAAACTCTAGAAAACGTTCCCAGAATTTGTATTTTTTCATTGAAACTAAAAATACTAACTAAAAGATACATACATACGTTATCTATAATTAAATTATTTTTTTATCAACTGAGATTAGTGAAATTATCTTGAAAAAACTGAACTGAAGTTTGTCTTGGTTTATTATGACGACTTAATAATCAAGTCTCAAAATAGTGAAAACATCAACAATAAGTTAAACATATAGAAAAATCCTAGCAATAAGGTACATGAGTAAGCAGGAGGGAATATAGTTATTATTTTTTTCAAAAGTAGCATATCAATTGAAAAGTACGATCTTTATCGGTATAATGAAAGACTTTTTAGTGATTTGTAGTGTCAAAATATTAACTTGTCATTTTTGTTTTAAATGTTTATTGTGAACTCGTCTCAAAATTTACGAATTTAACCGAGTTTCAACGATATTTATTGTTTTGATATCAGTTTATTCGTCATTACAATTAAATTAAAACCTTTTTAATTTTGTTAAAAGAATTGTCAACAAAGAAAGCTACGATAATTTAATTAATTAAATATCGTAATTAAAATGAAATATTAGTGATAGTTTAAACAGTCGGTATATTACCCTGCCGGCATAGAGCTATAATTCTGGAAATAACAATCAGAAAGTTTTTTTCGTTTTAAAACTGAAAAAATTGATCTTTGATTTTTTTAAAGAGAAGAAATCATTGAATTCTTTAATATTATTAACCGTAAAATATATGCTTTTAGGATATACAAATTAACTTACAATTTTTATATCCTAATAACATAACAATGAACTTCCACAAATTAGAGCGCGCAACCATAAATCAAAAACTTCTTTAAAGTGTAGAAACCTTTGAAACCTCGTCATTTTATCACGAAAAGTGAATATTTGAAATTGAAAAAGTCGCAATTTTATTCCAATAAAAGTAAAAGTAAGCATACTATAATATTTTCCAAGAACTATTATCAAAAATATTTTTAACTTTCATTTATATTTATTGCTATTTATTGATAATTGGTAAAAAAAATTGATTAACCACTTCACATGGAACTAATAAAAAACTATTCGTTTGTTTTTAGATCAGAACGAAATAGTAAACGTTGCCGGTGTCCTTTTTCAAGACGTAGTACAATTGACGCCATGGTTGCAAACACAACAGAAACTTTGAGTGATGTTGAAAGCACGAAAAATTCCACAGGTATGCAAACAGATTTCATTTTTCAAACAATAACAATGTAAACAATTTATTTTTTCCGATTTCCTTATTCAGTTTCATATTTCATAAAATACATCTCATAATGGCCAAAGAAGGGTCAAAATTTACGCGTAAAACATTGTTATCTGTTCTCTCCAAACTTAAATACCACTATAATTTTTATTTTTAATAGAATCTACCTATCTATCAGTTTCACTTAGATATTTCGATTGAAAAATAAACTTTGCAACAATATAAAAAAAAAAAATTCTCAAATTAGTCAAAAAGAGAATTTGATGTTCATCATAAAAAATGAAATACTTATACCTACCGTTTTGAAATTCGGGAATCATTATAAATTCGTCTATGCAAGAAGTCATAGAAGAGATCATATTTGGAAATAATTTTCTAAACGAGCATAGCAACCAATTTTTCGGTATCGGAAGTTAATAAAAATTGTTGTTTTGACCCACCCTAACCAAAATATGTGCAATTTACGACAAAATGATTATTTCGAGTTTAATCCGGCATCAAATTGACTCCAATTTGTCAACGCATCGAATACTACTTTGGATACAAAGAATATTTGAGCACTGAATTCTAATTTTAATCACTGAATCGCTTTCTTTTTACCTACTAGTTGGAATACTTTTTAATTTAAATGTTTAGTTGTAGAAAACACGACACCAAAAAGAATGGATAAACGATCCATGAAATTGCTACGTGATTCAGAACGAGATTTTAAATTACATATGGGAACACCATCAGCGATTTCAACACGAACAGAAACAACAGCTGAGGATCGAGCCAACAGTATGCCAGCAGTTTTATCGCCACCAATAAAAATACCCACATTAGTAAGTATAAAAATAAAAAGAGAACAGTGTTTATAACCCAAATAAGAAAATTTTTCGGATTGGAAACACATCATATATTTACTTTATAATACTGAATATCTCGAACAAAAGAGAATCCCTAAAAATAGTCCGTTTGGAGATAAACGAATCATTTTTGATTGATTTATAATCCAAATAATACCTTGTGATGAATTACGCATCACAATGAAATTGGAAATTAAACGTAAGAAAGGTTTTAGAAATATGGAATATCAAATTTATTGTAGTGTTTTGTTTAAACAAAAAAACGTGGACATTGTAGCTACAAGTAATAAATTTTTAACAATTAAGCAATTAAAAATTGAGGCTTTAGAATCAAGCAAGTGTAATTATTCTTCAGAACTTTGTAAAAGATGTTCAAAGATGACTTTAAGATTTTGAAAAGCTCAAAAATTTAATTAATTTGCATTAATTTTCAACTTTGAAAATAACCTTTCTGAGTCCTTTTTATAAAATTACCCAAACAACCTCGGATAACTTTATTTGAAGGAGGGATACACAATAATTGGACCAATAGGGTTTCTGGGAACCTTCGGAATATTAATCTATTAGCTTGCCTGAACAAGAATCAATTGATCAAATGCAGTTCTCGAATTTTGCACACTCAATTCCATCTTTCGCCTGCCTCCATATCAAGTAAATTTGGGGTTAATACCCTATATTGTTTGACCAAAAAGAATCATTTTTTCATTGAAAATTTGACTCTAGAAAAATCATACAATTCTGTAATGAAATGAGTTTCCACTTTTTTTAAATCCAGAACTTTTTATTTTGCGAAACGAATCGAATGCAGTAGGTTTCATTCAAATTGATTCAAAGTACACGAGATAAAATGCTTCATTTACCTAACTAAAATTTTGAATGCAGTTTGAATTAAGTTATTATTTTTTTATCCATTTTCTATATTTTATTAACTGGTAGTAAAAAACAGATTACAGATTATAGAGTGTCGTTATGAGGTTAATGGGCAGCCTCAATCGCTTAAAGAATGAAGTATGCTACATTATGTGTTAGAACTTAATGGCGAGTATCCCATGTTTTCCCATTGGCACCGCCGTATTGTTTCTCACCAAAAATTTGCTCGACTAACAGAATGAATCGCGCATCTTTTGGTAAAACATAGCAAAAATATATAATAATAAAAGTTACAATAATAATAACTATAATACTTTCGCCCCTTTTATAGTACTAATCTGATATAGAATAAATTTTTTAAGAAAATAATTATTTTTAATACAATTAGCATTTTTATAGTATTTAAAATAAATAATAATTTTAAAGGCGGGTACAAGATTTCTGTTGAAGAGAAAATAAACCAAATTACTCAAAAAACCATTAGTGCCTTTTACCCAAATCTAAAAAAAAATAGAAAATAGATTGCCATCTTTTTATCATTGATGAATTATTTTTTCGCGTGAAATGATGGATTTAGATTGCTAGTATGCTCTTCAAACGTGAATGAATAAATAATAAAATTACTTTTTCTTTCAGATTGAAACATGCAATCGATTTATGTGTTTAACGTCACGACCAGTCAATTCACGTTTTAAGAAAAAAATTGAAGGTTTACGAACTGAATATAAAAAACCTGAAATTACATGTAAAGTTGATGATACAGAAGATATTCCCGAAGATCGTGTCGAATTTAACAAAAAAATTTCAAAAAGTGTTCGTTTAGGATGCACTGAACATAAATTACAAAGACAGGTAAGAATATAAAATTTAAATTTGTATCCTTCCTGATGAAATGACGCAGAACCTAGAAACAAAGGAAAACACATTTTTATTAACCGAATCACAAGCTATGAGCTACGTTCCGCCAAAGTTTCTATATTTCTTCAAATACCTACTTATGATAAACTTGTTCAGCCAAGTCAGGCATCAAATCGCAAAATATAAAATGAATATTACGCGTAAAATTACTATGAAAACAAAACAGGAATTAAACGGAGAATAGAGAACAGTTTTTTCAAATTTTTATGATTTATCTGGAATTTTCATTAATAACTTTTTTGGGTACCTAGGGCTTATGGTTGCGATGATATGAAGGCGAAAAGTAAATTTTATTATATTCGGAATGCTAAAATTAGTTTGCAATCTTGTCATATCATGTTGAATGTTAAATACATGGTATGTTAAACCATGCACTGGCCCAATAATTCAGTCAATAAAAATTGTGATCGTTTTTTTTTTATGTAGAGAAAATAAAACCAATCCTTTTCAAATGTCTACAACCATTATCCTTACCAAAAATAGTACTATTTTTAGTCAAAGTGAGATTTGGAATAAAAATTTGGTAAAATGCAATGATTGTAATAAATTCAGACCAACTAGATTTTTCTGCTTTTTAGTTTGTTTTACTGCGAGCGAAATTTTTTCAGGCTAATATATATATCTTATTGCACTGTTGGACATTTTGTTGTTATCACAACTTCTGACAATACCTTATTCGCACAAGCGAGTTGTAGCCAAATGAAAATAAGTTTTTTTTATTCGAAATAATTCTTACAGGCTTGGCTGTAGGTGGATATGGTACCGTTTGATATCGACAAACGAAAGCCGAACGGGACAGTTTCTTAGAATTGCCATACTTTTCTTTGGTGGGTACTCAAAAGGACCCTTTTGAAGTTTTTGGGCATAGCCTGCGGCTTCAAAAAGCTTCGTCATCCATTTACTACCCTTAAAAAATTCAGACCATAAAATTTTCTTTCGATCGGTTTTTGATCTGTCTCAATATCTCAATAATTGACCAAGGTATCTTTGTGTCACAAAAAACGCTCGATTTACGTAAAGCATATATGCAAATCTGTGCTTAAAATCACTTTTTTTCGTCAAAAAATAAGATTTCCTAGATTTCTTCATTTTCAGGGTCAAAAACTCATTTTAAACTCATATGCTGTCAGGAAGATATTTTATATTTAAGCACAGAAAATGAACTGTATAAGTCCATCCTCTTGTAAATTTTTTTAGCTTTGAATGTAAGTCTTTTTATAAAACACTGTTAATAAAATATCCATAAAATGATGATTTTTGCAATTAGTTTGATTTGATTTTGGACTATTATGACACCTAGTTTTGCATCTTCCCTTGAGAATTTTCTCATGCATTATGGTATCGAAAAATTTGGATATTTTGTATAAATCACATAAGTCTTACAGTATTGAAATTTTTGATTCAGCACTGTTATAACTTCAAATGCGCGCCTTCCTGCAATTTTTGCTCATAGAAAATTTTGATACAGAACATATTTTTTGATCTTTGGAGCTCAGAGATTACTCGATCGGTTTTCGTTTCTAATGACATCATTTTCATCTACAGACAAACCTGTATTAATTATTTCGACAAACACTTAAATATTTCTTTATTTTATTCGGCTACAGGTACTCGAACGAGTAGATACAGCGATTTCCTCGACCGAATGCACGTATCTTAACTCGATCGAGTGAGTACCTTCTTGCGGTATAGACAAGGCAGAAGTCTCCAGTACAAAAATTTTTCACAATTCGCCCTAAAGCTTACTCAGACTGACGTCAAACATCAATAATAAAATCTGAAATAGAAAACAAGAAATTGTATTGTCTTTCAAATTTAAACTATGAATATCTTGGTTATTAAGTTTGTTCTATTTGCATCATTCCGTTGGAATTCGTATCTTGTTGGAACAATAGATGCGTTCAGTGCAATAAAATTTGGCCGGTTATTGCATTGTGCAATGAATGAGTTTAATGGAACTCTAGTATGATTCGCTAGAATCATAATTCACGTTCAAACGTTAACTTTGACAAATAAAAATCTTATCTGTAATAAAGAATAAACTGAGTCGAAATTCATTGTAATTGACAAATTACTACTACCGAATTTTGATCCCACAACCTTTAATTGTAAATAGAACTCAAAAGAAATTGGGATAATTGATACTACAAAAATGAATCGAGCGTTTTAAATTAAATTTGAGTTATTATTATTATTAGGAAAGTATCAATCAAAATCAAATATGGCAAAATGAAGTACAAGATTTAATATGGTTGGAATTACAAGCATTCCATGCAGACAGGACCTTATGCGAGGAAGATTGTTATTTATGCACAGAACGAACCAAAGTTGGAAAGTTATTGGAAAGTATTATGAATTACAAGTAAGTGGAAAAAAATTACCTATTTAACTTTTATATATTTCTAATATTTTAAAAGCCAACATTTTTTTGTTGGATTTACATTATTATAGTAATAACCTTTTCTCTCTTATATCACCATTTTAGTACATAATTCGTAGAATATTATGCAAAATTATTTTTATGTAATATTTGTAGAGGTAATTTTAGTTTTTTCTTAGGTTATATTTTAGTAGAAGTAGGTTATGAATTATGACAAGAATATTCCTGCATAGTCGCATATTATTGTTCTTTTCTAATATGTTTGACGTATATGTTAACATCTTTGTTTACTGCATGTATCATTTAGACTACTTAAACGGTTGATAAAGACAACTGTATACGTTGAGTGAGATAAATTGTGATATAATAAAATATCAGTTATTCACGTAAGTTAAAAAGAAACAAATATATTACAGAAGCGTGTCTTTTTCTAGTAAAAACCAAATTTATTGTAAGTTCGCGCTAGTAAAATGTTGAATCTGTTAGTATAAAAGCTAAGAAAACAGCAAACAAATCATACTTACCTGGCGTAGGGGTTACCGTGATCAACAAGGCGGTTCCCCCAGGGCGAGGCTTTTCCATTGCACTACGGTTAGGCTGACCCTTGCGATTATCCCTAATGTGGATAACTCGGGCGCGTAATTTTTGGTAGTCGGGACTGCGTTCGCGCTATCCCGGTCCTTAATTGAATCACAAAGTTTTTTTCATTTAACATTTACTTCATGAGATATTTGAGTGGATTGAAAAGTGGATTGAAATGCAATTCTTATCAGATAATTGAAGCTTTGATCTTAATTCAATTTTTAATTATTATTAAATTATCACGTTAAATGATGATGCGCATCTTAAAACAATTACAATAGATTACTGTGTTCTACTATAATTGCTGCTTCTAGCTAGCTAAACCGGAGAAGTTTTTTCATTTTTTTGTTCTTTTTATACGCTTTTTGAAAGCTATGAGTTATCAATAGACCACGAAAATTAAGTTTTATCCGTGCCCAAAATATTGCGTTAATAAAAATAGAGTTTTTCGATTTTTTTCTTTTGAAAGCAAATAGTGGAATATCCGCTTATTTAGGGTATGGTTCAAAAATGTTTGTCCTTTTTATAAATTCATCCCATTTTTCATCACTTGAAACTTTCTGGCATTTTAAACGGCCCCCCAAAATTCAAGTAAAAAGAATAATTTAATCTTCGATCTATTTAAAAAGTTCATGTTATTTATAATTTTTGAACAAGAATTACGTATGATGAAAACCTATTGTATTTTTTCGAAATTTTAAACAAATAATGCTATTATTGAATCTTCGTTTTAATAATCTACAAAGTGGAAAATTTTCTGTGTTGTGCCGATGAAGATTTCGCAGAAACTTCACTTGTTTTTAACAATTCACAATTAAAATTTGACCGAAAAGTGGTATACGTTAATCAAAAATTGAGTATTAATGAATTTCAAAATGGTCGTGTTCTTATTGTAATGGAAATAATTTTAAAAAAGAAAACTTGTTTCTTCTTACCCAAACAGTAATGGCATTACTGTGTAAATCTTATAACGACGCTTTTTACGAAAAGTACCTCACTATGAGTTCTCCTTTACCTACAAATGTAGTACATTTATTTATACTCTATGCCATGAAAATCTCAACATTTAAATGTGTTATTATATGCCAGTCAAATCCTACTTTAAAATCGAAAAGTGCGATGTAAAGCTACATACCACATTTTGCAACCAAAAAAAAGTTATGCTTCCTGCTTAATAAGTGAAAAACCGCAAAATTTTAGAACTTTTTTCAGTTTTGCAGTGCAATTCAAAAACGGTGAGCTTTTTGACATTAATTGCCATTATCATTTTGAAAGTATACTAAATTTGGAACAATTTAAGACGATCAACAGTTCCGTATGTCTAATAGTTTTTGATATATGATGCTTGGAAAACTTCAGAAATACTAAAATTTTGATTTTTGCCTATGCTAAACCGTTAGAGATAGAACAAAAGTTTAAAGGTAAAAAATATTCCTTATATCAAAATAAACAACTTTTGTTCAAAAAAATTTTTCGTAAACATCATTGTTTTCTCGTGCAGGGGCAAATTAGGGCAAAACTTTGGTGTCCATTTTCTCCAAAAATATAAAACATGGAGGGATGAAAATTTGTAGGTAGCTTCACCTTGCGAGCCTTATGAAAAAAATCCAAAAAGTTTTCTTGCAAATATTTACAAAATTTTCGACACCTGGTACAAATGGAACCGATTAGCGTTATAAAGCTGCTTTTGACCCCCTGTAGACCATGGGCTCAGCTACATGACCATTATATGATTGAATTCGAAAGCTCTTCGAGGCAAATTAATGAATCCCCGTGCGATTTTTATTAGGTTATGAAAAGAAAAAGCAACTTAAAATCGATAATGAAAATTTATTTATCATTTAATTTGTCATTAGGATTATTTTATATCACTTCAAAATATCACAAATAACAAAATTTTTTATAAATTATAAATAATTAATATAATTACAAAATATTCTAATAAATTAGGAACTATTTTTATACGTTTAAAAATAAAATTACTATAGAATGGCGTCTTTTTCAATTAAAAGTAAATTAAAAATATTTATTATAATAATTTATCGAATTATTTCTTAAACGAAATATTCATGAATTCCAGAGAATTTAAATATAAAATTTTATATCTTTAAATAAATACGTTTCAATAACGAAACTAATAAAAGTTAAAATTATAAAAAAAATTTTTTATAGGTATATCACAATTGATGAGTTTTAAAAAGAAGCTTAATTTTCTATTGAAAATTGTACTCTGTTGTTTATGGCAATTTCATTAATTTTCTTCGATTGATTTTACCGGTTGGAGTATATGGCAATTTTTCCATGAAAACAATACCTCCGTGAAGTTGTTTAAATGGTGATAAATGTCCTGAAAATAAAAGGAAAAAATTAATATTTTGTCTAAAAAATATTGCTAAAATTTGAATGGAAAAATTATGCGTATACGAAAAAAAGATGTTTGTTTAATTTATCTTATCCTTCAATTAAAATATTTTTAGCTCATAACTTTTAATCTAACCTTTAAGAGTCTCGAGAGGTAAGTCAACCTCTCGAGACATTTGCTTCCGTTTAGAGTAGTCTTACGCCAAACTCTATGTAATAAACAAAGTGACTATGGCTATTAATTTTATATAACAAAAAATTAAAAATACATACCTTCTAAATATTTCTTAATGCGAGTTTCAGAAATAGTCGAATTGACATCACGTACGATAAAAGCTTTTGCGCGTGCTCCATCTAATTTATTGCGTACACCAATCACACATGCTTCTTTAATTTCAAAATGTCCCAATAACACATTTTCAATTTCAAAAGGCATTACTTCGCAATTTTTATATGAAAATTTATCTGATAATGATCCTTCGATAAATAAACATTGATCTGCATCAAAATATCCAATATCCCCAGTATGATACCATCCGTCTTTATCAAGGGCTTCACAGGTAGATAATTGATCTTCATAATATCCAGACATTATCCTCTTACCACGTATGTATAATTCGCCAGGTTGATTTGGTCCTAAAGCACGTCCAGTTTCGGGATCAATGATTTTCATTTCCGTGTCTGGATCCGGTACTCCAACTGAATATTTCTTTGTAGTCGGTGTAGTTATAATTCCTGTAGTTTCCACACTTCCGTAACCCACTAATAAAACCGCGGTGTTAAATAAACTTTCGGTTAATTTATAATGGACATCACTTAATTTACTTCCATAAGTGATAACAACTTTGCATCGTTCCAAGTTGTAATCATTAATTTTGGAATAATTAACAATTTTTGATAGTTGGATAGTGGATAATACCAATACTAAATCACCTTTCCAATCATTAATAATTTTTGCTATAACATTTGGATCAAATTCTGGTGCAAGTATTCCTATATTTCCATGATCAAAGCATGCGAGCATTGACTTAATTCCAGTTATCGAAAACATTGTTGATGTACTTAACATTGATAAATTACTCCAATCAGTATCCCAATGTGATTGTAAATGATGTAAAATATTTCCATGGGTGATCATCACACCTCGTGGTAAATCTTTGGTGCCATTTGTGGGTACAATAAATGCAACGTGATTACAAGGATCCATACAATCGAATGGTGTAATATCATCACCAGTTTCGCAATGTAAATTTAAGAATCCTTCTAAAGATTGATGAATTTTACTATCGCCAAAAATGATTAAATCAACTGATAATTTTAATTCGGCTAATGATTTCCGGATTATTTCAATTGATGGGTAGTCACAGAAAATGATTTTTGGTTTGGTGATTGCCAATAAATGTTTGAAATCAGCTGTAACAAATCAAAATAAACTAATTAGTTTTATTGCATACTTTAGGAACTTTATTAATAGCCTTCATATTCATACATAGAGCCTTTGTTTTTCCAATTACTAAAATATAGCACATTTTTTGGTACTCCGATTAAAAAATGGAATGGAAAACATATTTAAGCAAATAGAAAGTAATTTGTAACATTTTTTAAGGATGATGAATGATTTTTTTTGTGGGTGTTGTATGAAAAGGCGCACTAAATTCAAGGCCTTATTTTTCAAATACTTACGTCTACATAATGATGAATGTAAGGGAGAAACGACAGCACCAACATACATAGCCGCTAACATTGGTAAACAAACATCAAGGTTATTGTTGCTGCAAATAGATATAACATCTCCATGTCCAATGCCAATATTACGTAAACCTTTTGCCAATTTTAAACTGAGCAATTTGATATCTTGAAAAGTTGTAAAATCTCCGGTAATTGGGTCAATCTGTAACAACCAGAAACAAAAAATTAATAAAATTTAACAACAAAAGTCCACAAAATTAAAAAAAAAAAAAAAAAAAACTATTATTTTCCGATATACACAATAGATATACAACTTTATTAAGTTATGTTATATTAATTTTTAGGATGCAGTATAATTTTTCTGAAAGTTGTTTAAAAAAACTGTTATTTTTGATTAAAACAATTTTTGGAAATGTTGAATTATGCTGAAATAGTTGCAACATCGAAATCATTATATCAAATTTTCTTAAGCGATAATGATCTTTTAGAGAACAAGTTGTAAATTATAACACGAAACCCTTACTGTGCAAGTTAAAATCATACTTGATTGACTTTTTTTGTCATGTAATATTGAGTAAGGTCGCACGTAGACATTCAAATTAATAATTCAAAAATAATTTCCAGTTCCGTTTTTTTTATTATAGTTCGTGATTTATTAATTTTTTTTTTTTCACTTTATTATTTCTTTTTTTTTTTACTAAGAGACAAGTTGTTATTATTGTTATTATGTCTACGTGCTAAAATCTTAAAATACTTGTTGCTATGCATCATTTATCTGCTAATTATTTACAATAATTTATTACACTAGTGATTAATTAGCACGTCTCAGTCTGTTTTCTTTATGAATACATCAGTGGTAGGTCTTTCATCTCATTATTATTGAATTACTCGGTGTATTTTCATTTCAAAATCGAAGAGAATTGATAATATAAATTCTATTTCTTTATACTTTAGAAGCGTTGATTACTTTGTTTCAAACGAGTGGATATCAAATTCAACTAAAGAAGGTTTTAGGGAAACGAAATTATATGCATTATTAGTGAGCTTTATTAAGAAATATTTTTTTGGACTTAAAAATATATAACAATCAGTTTCAGAATTATTAAACCACTTATGTCTTTGATTTTTTGCTCTATGGTTTCATTAATACAATCTTCGATTGGTCTTATTTCTCTTTAAGTATTTAAAATGAATTTTGCACTCTTTGTTTTATAAAACCAATAATTGGGTCGACCAATGATCTTATGAACTTTGTGCTCACTTATGCTAATAAAAAAAAATTATATTTTTTAATTAAAATATCGCCTACTTCTCATGTGCAAAGACCGCGTGAAAACAAGATTAGAATAACAATTGGTTTCTACACGTGATGTAAATAGTACACCCAACTATTATTTATAATAAGATAAATGTTGACTATATTGTATTTTGTTTATATACAATGAATATCGAAAATTGTGAAGGTCGGAGGGAATCACATCATTAGTGGTGTATGCTTTAGTTATAGGATCAATTTTAAAATATTTAGCGGAAATTTATTTAAAAAACATTAAAAAGAGTACATTTTAACGTCAAACGTAAAATTAAAAATTAAAGGTATTTAACATTATAACATGAAAAAAATCTGAAAAAATTTTTTTTTTGAATGATATACAATACGATAAAATTCTATAAGAAGAGGATTAAAAAAATAATCTTTCAATTTATACGAAATTCTTTGCACCAGAATGTGACCTATAAACTCTTGCCAAGTTGGCATTTCAAACATGTTGTACAAAGACAAACACCTATTATTCATATATGTTTAAAAAAAACATTAATTTATATTCATATTTAATTTTTTTCTAAATGAAAAAATAACTTTACAATTAAATTTTATTAAGAAGTCACGTGGATTCTTCAGGGACATTATTCTATCTAAGAAGAATTCATATATTTATTTTGTATAACAGGTTGTAATTTACATCTTAATCAATTAATTATAATTTTATTGTTATAACACAATAATAGTGTTCTGTTCTCGCAGTGTCTGCCACGTGAATCTGAACTAAAAGTGCCTCAAATGTATGTACCTAATACAAAAAGTAATTGTTATTGCTTTTGTGAACAGTTGAAGAGAAGAGGAACAAATTTTTATTTTAATAGGCGTTTCGCCAACTGTATTTTAACATCTTCAGCAATTCAATAAAATATAAAATTCTTAATAGTCTTTTTCGTACAAGCATGATACCATAAAAGTGTGATTAATATTTTCACGAACTTTATTTGCGAGGACAATCTGTATACGTAAAATTTCGGTGATGTTCCCGTCAAACAAAATGCGATATTCTAAAAAAAACTCAACCTCAGAAACTCAATTTTGATGGTGTGAAAGTAAGTTTTATTGGAGCTAGTATAATAATTAACCAAAAATAATAACATTAAAACTACTAGTTAATTGTATAAACTTTTTCAAATTTTTAGATATGATAGTTTAAGTCATTCCAAAAAAAAGTTCTCATAGTCACAAGTCATGAAAATGACAGGATTTCATGTTATAGCTAAATTAAAGTTGGAAAATGTACTCATTTGTATAATATATGCATATGTGTGTATAGGCAAATACATATACAGATATGTATAACTGCATGCATACGTATGTTTTTTAATGTAAGGGTGTTGTTTTTTAATTCTTCTTTTTTTGAAGAATATGTTACGAAATTCATATAAAAAGCTGTGTTAAATGTTCAGTGGATCAATAATATGAAGTGTTAAGATCAATATTTTCAGCTACATATACGTATATGGTTTTTGACAATTAAATTACAACAATTTTTTAATACAAATTAGTACATTTTCCAACTTTAATTTAGCGATAACTTGAAATTTCATGACTTGTGACCATGGGAACTTTTATTTAGAATAACTCAAACTATCATTTTCCAAAATTTGACCGAAATGCAGATTACATCTAATTTGTGCGAGGTCCTTTATTCATTAACTATTGAAATTGAGTTTTTTACAGATGATTTCTTTTGAGATATGTGTACCTAAATTTTATAATCTTTAAAACTATTAATACCTACCGATTTAAATTAAATTTGTGCACAATGGGTATATTGGCTAGAGGACTAAATTCTCAATCTTGGTTCTTTTTGAGTTTCGAGGAACTTTTTGGGATATGATTTTTGAAATCTTTATGTTTTGAAACGAATGTTATATGCCGTAAATGAAAAAAAATTGTCACTAGTTATTTTCCAATTTAAAATACCATAATATTAATTGAGAATGACCTTGCTCAACTTCCAAAATAGTAAACAAAGTCGTTTAAAGGTTCACACCACAAAAATGATTTGTTTTTGTTGTTGTTAAATAATCATTCAAACACGAAACGCAGTTTTTTATTAATGAAAATATTACTATTATTATTTAATCATAACAAAAAAATAACCTTGTTTCAATTAATCCTGCTGTTTGTTTATTACATGAAAAATGTTATTTATCAAAATTCATAACTAGAAAAACAAATCAATCGCGTCCAATATATGTATAGTACATGTGTGTTATATGTTTTGATTGTAATAATAATGAAGGTCAAATCGCGTTTTAAAACTAGTAAACACGAGTTACAAAACAAACTTAGTTATCACAAAATATGTAAATATTTAATTGACTTGGCTCTCTAAACAAGTCATAGTAATTTATGAAGAAAATCGGAAATTCAATATTATAGGATGCGAATTTTAATCATACTTTTTTTAGTGAATTTGTTGGAAGAAAATGTATACCTACAGGTCTACATGTAATACAATGGTCTTGTTCAAAATATCAATGTTAACTGTTGAAAAATATACGCTTTTTGGGACGGTCGTAAAAAGTCGACGTGTATTTGTTATTTTGAACAAGCCTATTTGTAACACGCTTTTATTAGCTTCATACGTATGTTAGTATGTAACAGAAACTTTGAACATGATTTTGATCCCCCTTCAATTTCGGATTAACTCGAAAATTGATACTTTTATCAAGGATTGATGACAATACAATAATTTAATAAGTTTATTTGATTATCCTGACCAGGATTTTCAGATCTGAAAATATTTACATTTACTTGCGCTCCCACCATATTTATACTGAATTTTTGATAAATAAATAAGAGTTTAAATAACTAAAAAACGCAAAATAAATAATAGTTCAAAAAAAACCTAAAAAACACGCATTTGTAACTATCTGAACTTAAAGGTAGAAAATTTATTTAAATTCAAAAAAATCATTTTATCGTAAAGAAGCGTGGGGTGCTAAATTTCAATTATTGTAAATATTTTATATTCAGATATTGGTAAAAGTAAGGTCGTCATTATAAAATATCTTAAAATTTTTTTGAATTTAAAGAAATTATTTTCTACCTTTAAGTTCAGCTAGTTACAAAAACGTGTTTTTTAATTTTTTTGAACTATTATTTATTTTGTGTATTTTTTTAATTTAAAGAACTAATTTTTTACCTTTTATTGTAGCTAGTTTCAAAAGCGTTTTTCTAGTTTTTGAATCTATTTTTTTTTTAAATCGAATCTAGATAATCGAAAGATCAAGATGCTGGAAATTTTTGCTCTTATCTTATACTTCTTTGATGTGTTTTTTTTTTAAATGTCAAGTTTATTTACATGAAAAATTTGCCCGGAAAAAAGTGTAGGAATTACGCAAGATTAAATTATATACGTGAATGGAATTAATTTTTTTATTAAAAAAAATGTTTTATGAATAAATTCAAATAACAAATACTGATCTTTTTCAAATAAATAAAAGAATAAAAATTGATAACGATATTAAAAAATAAATAAATCGATAACAAAACATGTAAAACCAATAAAATTGTTTAAAAAAATAAACTTGGAATGTAACATAAATTATCCTAAAAATTTCGTTCCTCAAATCAACTGTGAAAATGGTTGGAATTGGAATTAACAAGATACTTTATCAAAGTTGACTGACGACTTTTTGACCTTCAAAAAGCGAGGCGCCATGCAAGGCAAAATATGTACGCAGAAGATACTGATATTTAGTTAACCGTCTTATCATTATTAAATGAAATTGAATCAAATCAATCGGAATCTACTGAGATGTATCTTGACCTTAGAGATATTATTTTCGAGATCAAGTCAAGACATACGGTTAGTATTGAATTCAAAGAGGAAATAAATCATATTCACTGACTCATCAAAATAGAGTTAAAACTATTGACGCAGAAAAGGAGAAATTTTAAAATACTATTTCAGTTTTTCATTGAAATTTCAAAAACCAGTTTATTTTGACTAATCTCACTCAGTATAAAAAATTTGTAGATAAATATATTCTTTAAAAATAGCCAACTATCAAGTTTGTTTTGCTTTTACAAAAACCGATAAACTTGGAGGTGTGTTTTGAATTAGCATAAATTAATATGTAATAAGATTATTGATTTTGTTTTTTTTTATTAATTTTTGAAATAAAAAAAAAAAAAAACAAAAAAAAAAAAAACAAAGATGAAACATTAATTTTCTAAAGCAATAAATAAAAAATAATTAAACATGACATATTAATGTTTCCGGTTCTAAAAATAAATTGTCGGAAATAAACAAGGTAATTTGAATATTCTCTTATATAGAAACCTGTCCCATAGATTTCATTTCCTAATATGTATTTTGGAAAATTTTTGTAATGATAATTGACTTTTACTTTATATTTTAAGTGATTTTCTTTGAGAGTTTAATAACCGAAAGGGCTAAGGGTTATAAAAATAATTCAAATTAATGATTTTAGAAAACAATACTTCATTCAAAAATATACTTATGCAAAATTATGTTAAATAAATGGTTTGACTAATTGTATACTGTCTCCTATTTTTCATTATTATTACAGGTATTAAAAATTTTTAATTAACTTGAATAATGAGCCGAAGTTTTAAAAAATAATTATGAATCATTCTCAAGGTTCTCTTTATGGAAAAATTGAAAAAAATTTAATTTTACACTTTTGCCGGTTCGTCGCTTTGTCCGTATTTAATAGGTATTTGTTTTCAATCGTATCAAATGTATTTGTATTTTAATGTGTCCGTGTCCAAAAGCTCAACTTTTCGATGAAAATTGTATTAACACTAGTGCATTAGTTTTACCACATAATAAGCCTAAGTCTGTTAGGCTTACAAAATTTCAAAGAAACGTTTTGAGACATAATAATAGGTACTTTGTGGATATAGTCCTAACTTCAACGCGACATTGACCTCAGAGTATATTCCTTAAGTGAAGATTACAATTGTCTTAAAAATATAAGCAGTTCCTATATTATTCCTTAGTCCATAAACTATTTGATGGTATAACGATAAATAAAAAAAAGGTCTGTACATTGTACCAACAAAGTTAGTTTAAGGTTCGAATTCCAGCTATGCGTTAATGTTTTTTATTTATTATTATTATTACACTCATTAAAAAAAAAAAAAAAAAAAAAAAAAAAAACTTTACAATCTGTTAAACATTCATTTAACCGTATAATGGACTCGTAAAATACTCAAACTAGAAAAAAAAAGAAATAAAACGATATATACCTGTGCAATTTGTTGTCCATGTGAGTTTAAACGTTCAAAAATATATGAACCAACACTACGATTTTGAACATATTGTAATTTTGGGCCACATACAATATTTTGTGTTACTGCAGAATTATTTTCAATATTGTTTTTATTTTCACTATTTAAACTGTTTATACTATTGTTATTATAATAAGCCGGTATTGTTGCCATGTTGGCTAAATATGCAGCTATGCGTTCTTACAATCAAATTTAAAACAAATAATTCATGTAAAATTTTAAAACACTAGTTGTATATCTTTATTTTCAAATGTTGCTATTAAAAAAAAACTTTTGTAAACTACTTAACTACTTTTCAAAAAAGTAGGTTTGAAATAAAAATATAAATTTTTATTAGCTAAATAAGTGTAGCTGTATATTATATGAACTCAACGAGTATATTTTAACATATGAATTGTTTTCTGTTTATTACATGTGTATTTATTATATGTGGATTCGCGCGCCACGATTGCTTATCGGTTTTTATTTCGTGTATGTTCGTATCATTTTGTTTTTTTCTTATTTTAATCGTTTATTGACTTAATTAGTATAGAAAATTGTTTGTGTTTTGTATTTGCTCGATTAAGTGCGTGGCGTTATTACTTAAGGCTCTGAATTATTTTACAAAAGTTTTTTCCCTAATCCTACACGATCTCTAAGCCGCATAAATAGATTTCAAAAAAAACAAATTACATAAATTACATTTTTGAAATTTTTAAAATCGTTTTAGTTATTTCCCCCTTAGCTAGTTAGCTCCTTACTTGTACAATTAGAAATCTATTTACCGAAGGAGCTTTAAATCTACTTGAAAGTTTCATATAAGTAGTATTTGTGAGGTTTCAATTATCCAAAAGACTGCATTTTCATCTCTCATTTTTCGACAACCAAAATCGTGAGAAATATTGCAAAAGAGAAACTACATAAATATCGCGTTATTAACAGGCTTCTACTTAGGGGTAATTTTTTGGGGCATGATTAAAAAGACAATACTATGTTACAGGAAAGTCTTAAAACTTTATTAAAGTAGACAGTTTTTCTTTTCTAAGGAAGTTATTGATAAAACTTTTTGATAGTTCTTTTTAATTCGGTTTATAACTACTAGTACACTTTCCTTGACTGTGAGGAAATAAAATGAAATCGCAGGGAATATTAAAGAAAACATATATAAGTTAATCTTAACATTTCTTCCTCGCGTTTCCACCATTTCAGGGTTCAGATTTTGTAAAATAATGAACTTATTTAAATAAGAATATAAAGAACTGAAGAAACCGAAGTTGATGTAATGTTTCAAACTATCTCTCCCTTACTAAATACAAGAAATAAAACACAATACTTTTCGTTTTCGTTTTTACAAATAACAACTATTTGTTAATATTATACTAGATTA
Source organism: Chrysoperla carnea (assembly GCF_905475395.1). Lineage (NCBI taxonomy): Eukaryota > Metazoa > Arthropoda > Insecta > Neuroptera > Chrysopidae > Chrysoperla > Chrysoperla carnea. Next base: position 58,246,165 of record NC_058337.1, on the reverse strand, counting down.
TGGATGATTCATTGAATTTATCCTCACTGACTGGTTACATATTTTCAAAAAAGTCAAGGGTTCAAACGCCTCTTAATTACATTCTGTGGATTAATGAACTTAAAACAATGTCAAAGTATATCAATATACTGCCAAAAATTTCGATGGCAATTTATTAAAGCTGATTTATGTAACTAAGTGCATATTGTTTGACTTTTGAACTATGTTAGGTTTTCCTCCTCTCAACCATTATAACTCAAAAATTACACAATTTTTTGTAAAAATTTATGAATGTGTTAGCGTGAAATACAGAAACAATAGACGAAATTTTTATTCGTCACAATTTTTTAATAATAAAATGATGACTAAACTATGCATAATTAAGTTTTTAAGACGTGTTGTTTTAATTAACCGGCAGAACAAAGTGTGTGACTTTTTATTACAAATGATTAAAATTTTTTAATTAATTTACGTAAATTTGCACCTACATAAAACTATGCGTTTTGCAAATGATATCAAATGATAAATTGCGAATTAATCATCGCTTTTTACGTCATTAATAATTATCTATTTAACTTTATCATATAGTCACTTTTTGTGACGTTTTTTAGCGAATTTCCGAAGAAAATGGAGCTATTTCTTTGTTCTAATGATGGAAATTTGAAAAAATCAATCCCACTTAATAGAGGTCAAAAATGTCCATAGTTTTTATACATATTTATATATAACTAGCTGTTACCCGCCCGCTTTGCGTGGCGTAAAATATATCCGCTTTGCTGGGCAACATCCCCACTTGCACCCCTCCCTCCACATTCCCTTGCGTTGGATAACAGTTTTGTAATGTACACGTCATGCTCTTTTATTTGATACCCCACTTAGGTATATTTGTAAATATTCGATATTTCCTTCCCACTTTCTCGCTACACCTTTCTACCCTCCGAAGGTTAAAAAAATTTCTAAATGTAATTTAAAACATTCTGACAAAGTTTTGAACTATTAAAAGCCATAATTGAAAAATATGAATTTTTTATTCATGAACACCCCCGCAACCCCCCTTGTGGGTAAAATCCGTTCTTAGCTGACCTCTACTTGGCAAAAGGAATATTCCTGCCAAATTTCAAGTCTCTAGGTCTTATAGTTCCAGAGATATCGTGATGAGTGACTATCTATCTATATATATCTATAGAAAGTCTCCTATGTATTTATAGATATGTATCTATACATTTATGTGTCTGTATCCTCCTCTAGCGATCGCAATTTAAGTCCTATTTGAATAACATTTGATATCAAGACGATTTTTGGTATTTGAAAGTTCAAGCTCGTTAATGAGAAAAATCGACATATAAGAGAGGTTGGGGGTGTGTAAGGTACAAATTTTTTTCAATAAAAATAATATTTTTTGTATGTTTTGATCAGTTTTAGGCAAAAAATTACTCTTCTAATTTTTTCTCTAGACGCTTAGTTTTCGCAAATGTATAGTAGAAAGAAATATGATTATAAAAACTTTATTAAATCTCATAATGCGCTAAATTTTCCTATCCATTGAATTCTTAATTAGGCTCCAATTTCAACTTTTTAGATTTTTCCACCCACCAGTCATCTAAACGTAATCATAACAAAACTTTAACTCTGAACAAATCAATGACTTAATTAAAGGTGTGAGCAAGTAGGTACGGTGAATGTTATTTTTTTTTTCGCGGTAAATGATAGTTCAGAATCCCTTGATCACAATAAACAAAATTTTGCGACCTCTTGCGGGTCAAAATTGTGAATTACTTCATTTTAATATTGTGATTTTTAACACAGTACTGGAAGAACTCAAAATAATATTCATTGTACAAAAATTAATCGGTGATTGAGCTTTAAAAAAGTTTTCATCATGAAGAAAATTTATCACAGATTCTGTTTATGCAAGAAAATTCCAAAAAAACATAAAAAACTAGTCAAATTGAGGTATAAATTTTCTACGATATCTACGAATCTTTTACGATATTTTTCAAGCATTAAAAAACATTTACGTGATACAAATATTATTTTTATTCATAACATTAATTTTATTCATAAGTTAGCTTTAAATTCAATGAATATAAATTAGTTGCTAACTTAACTAGTCATGTGACGGCCGGACTACTTAATTATGAAAGTCTTTTTTGCTATTGTAATCAGCGTTACTTAATAGCACGTTTTTGGTCAATTCTGCAAAGACCTTAAGAATTGACATACTGTATCCTATTATTTACTAATTCTAAAATAAATGACTGCATCTTTCAAGTAAATACTTTCCGTAATTGTTTAAATTACGATTATGCATTTATATAAAATTTATTTTCTTTAATTAAATGATTAGGTACTTGTTTATTTTTTCTGTATTTGTTTTTCTTAACAATTTTTCACGCATCTAAACTTACATAATATAAGTATTAATTACTAAGTGTAAATATTTTCTAGATACTTTGAAACTTTTAATACTTTTTTAAATATCTATTTTTAAAATAATAAATGTTAAAGTGTCTATATTTTTGAGTTTTACTATAGTACAATAGGCCATAACTTGCCTCTTTTTAAAATACCTTTACATAATTTATATTATATTGTAGTATATCATGGCTTTAAGAATAAAAGCTTTTGCTTGCTATAAAACTTGTGGGGGCGCTTCCAGTAACCCTGAAATTAAAATTGTGTATTTCACTAGCTTAGACAATAAAAGAAATACATTGCACACTAGTAGTAAAGCTACACGTTGTATCAGAATTTTTTCAGGTACCTATTGGCGGCAAATTCCTAAATTCGGCACTGCTTTCATGTATTCATTTATATTATTTGTTTTGTACTAAACCATATGGAATTTTGGGAAAACCTATAACTCGAGAACGAATTTCAATAAAAATAAAATTCAATGATAATTTTTGAAAACCTTATTTATCTTTATTCAAGCGAGATAAGTACTTTAGTATTTGGTATTTTCTGAAAGGTAATTATTGATTTTATACCGCAAATCCGAACTCAAACGTAAATATTTTATAGGTTTACGTTTAGGGATGTGTAATACAATGCTATAATACCAATAACAAAATGCTATTCCGCGAAGTTTTTTTTTAAATAATGAAATTGATTTTTTCCACAATTAAACCTAATTCTTATTGAAATTTCGATTAAAAATACTTAATAAACTATTTTTTTTTTTTTTTTTTTTTTTTTTTTTTTTTTGGTTTTTTTTATACTGTATGTTTAACTAATAATGTCATATATACAGTGTGAGAAGGTTAAATCACATGTTGGTTATATATAAACTATTTTTATTTTTGAATGACCATAAATTAGAATTTTTTTTAAATTATTGTTGTATTATGAAATTTTTGTTTTTAAATATTTATATTTCAGCCTATCAATAAAAAACCATATAGTTAACGACCATTTAATCTTAAAAATTGAAATGATTATAGATGGCATTGAAGCTTAAAATTGAAAAAAAATTTCCTATGTAGTATGCCAAATTTATGCAGCCTTGATGAGATTATTTTTTAGGATTGTATATAAAATAATTTTGATAGATAATAAAAATCTTGATTGGATTAATTTTTAAGGAAATTGTCTTCATCGAAAATATTAAAGTCTTAATTTTTTATCTCGTAGATACGATTTATATATAATCTTTTTAAACTCAATTACCAGGAAATAATTTCAACGGGCCGTAAAATAATATTTATTTAATATAAGGACTATGAAATGCAAAATATTATGGATTCCCTCCTAAAAATCCCAACTGTATATTTTAATTTTAGTTGAAGGAATATTTGAAGATTTTTGTAAAAATTTCTTTCGCGTTTGTACAATGGATGAATTAAACATTACATATGCAGGGTGTTTTTAAGTTGACATATGCTTGAAACTTGAAAAATATGTTTTATCGATAAAAATGCTTAAAGCAAAAAATGAGCCAAGCTTTTAGGCTCAATGAAAAGCTCACTCTATTCCATATTTGGTAATAGATAGATATCTAAACACTTTAAATTAGGAAGTTGTTATTTATTAAAAAGGTGACAATTTTTTGTTCGAAACATTTTTTCCGAAAACCGTACAGCTAAGGCACTGAAAACTTTTACCCAAAAAAAGTCATTTTCATATGTATTCTGCGGAATCTAGTCACTGTACGAAAAAAAATTTCCAGGAAAAGTGGTTTGTTTTTCTATAAAGACCATTTTTGCTTAAGGTAGTACTATCGGTAATAGACTTTGCATTCAGAATTTAATGAAACTTGGCATAGTTGTGGATTATTATATCATAATTAACCAGTTAAATTTTTAGGGACCTTCAGAGAACAGAAAAAAAAATATTTTAAAAATATTTTAACGTTGATCCTTATGGGAAATCACAGATTTTATTTTATTTCACAAAAATGGACGTTCAGATTTTCAGTTCTCTGAACGCCCCTAAAAATTTAACTGGTTAATTATGATATAATATTGGACAAGTATGCCAAGTTTCAATAAATTCTGAATGCAAAGTCTATTACCGATAGTACTACCTTAAATTGAATGAAGAAATGCGCAAAAAGCAATGATATGTAGTTTCTTCTAGGGTCTTAGTGAGTATTTTTGTTATCAATTATTGTCTTAACTATTTGGTTTACAAATCGATGTTACAAACAAAAAATGTTTGCGTTTTATAAAAGCAAGAGTTTTTATCAAAATCATTTAACTTTTGAATTTTAATTAAAATTATGACATATCTACTAATAAAATTACGGAACAAAAATTACATTAAAGTAAGAGATAGAAGAAATTTTAAGGTTAAAGAGATTTTCCTTTTTTAAATCGAAAGTTATACAATATTGAAATTATTATCGCTTTATTCACCAAACATAAAAAAAATTGTTATTTAACAAATTATAAGCAGGTTACCGGTAAAATTTTTACATTATCAGTGATTTATCCCAATTCGGTCATCACGGTACACCCTATAAAAGTCTAAATAATTAATAGAATGGCATTTTATTATTCAGAAGCGGAAATGACCTAGAAAATTAAATTTTCAGTGATTATACTAGATTAAGAACATTTTGGGTGATGAAATTTTTTGTTTAATACCTTTTTTAAATTTTTATTACAAATGTCCGTGATATTTGATGATAATTATAATCTCTTGTTCGGTAAAGAAGCATAAAATAATGCATAGAAGTCTTAACCCAACTTAGATAGTCAAAAAAGGAACATTGGGTTTTTAAATTTTCTTTATATTTTATCGATGTCAAATTACAAATATTACAAATTCAATTTTCAAATCGATAAAAAGATAAGAAGTAAATAAAACTCTACTTTGGAAGTTTAGTTTCATATGTATAGAAGCCAAATGAAACATGCAACGGTTTTGGAAATTTCTTTTGAATTCCGTCAAGTTTCTGAAACTATAAATTTTTGTAGTTCTCGAAGGATAGATCCAAACCACACGCAGGCTTAAGAATTTGTATTTTTTTAAATTTGGAAGTCCAAGTTCAACCTAATCACAATAATGCAACTTTCATTCAGCAATTCACATTTTCACTAATTTTATTGTTAAAATGTCTAAATAATAAGAATTTGGGGAAAGTCCTTTGCACCCCACCCTCCCTCTTGTGTTGTTTTATAGAATATTTTCGAATGGGTCTTTTAGAAAAAATATTTTTGAATAGGTTTATTAAAATAGAATAGAAGCTTGTCAGCGACTTGACTTATCAAGGATTACTAAGATATAAATTTCAACGAGGTTTACCTAAAACATATTTTTTATAGTGATCTGTATTCATCAACTTGATTCTTTGTTCATCTAAAATATAGGAAAATTTAATAGACTGAAGTTTTTGTATTTTTAATAATTTTTCCTTATTTGAATGATATTTAGGTATTATAATCCCGTAGAAAAAGTTTTCCAAAATCTTTATCGAAACTTTCGCAACATGAGCCAATATTAAATCCAAATATCCGGATTGATAATATTATGACCTCTGGTTTTTACATAATTATAATCAAAATTATTTTATCTCTTTTTTATAATTTATGTATTTTGGATTTAAATATAAATTAAAAATAAAAATTTTTCTTAGCAATACTTGAATATCAAATTTTGAAATCGGGTGTTATATACTTCACTTCAAGCATTACGTTGAATACCTCTAAGATCCCTCTGAGACCTACCTGAATTTTTAGATAAAATATTTTTAATTACTCATGCCTATAATTATTTATATTTTTTAAATTATCTCTAAAGGTAATTTAATTAATCCACACCAATAAACAAATTTTGTTTTTCAAAATAATTTTAAATTTTATAATATGTAATTTGTCAAATTATCAAAAATTCAAAGGTCTACAAGTCAGCTAGAATTTAGATTTTTATCAGTTTTGACAATAGCATTTGAAACGTAAGGAACCTTCTTAAAGTAGATGTTTTGTTTAAGACTTTAAGACTTAAAGCTGATTCTTTAAGGCTGATTCGGGCTTGAAAATGTTCCAAACACTTTAAATTTAAGGGAGAATGCCTGGAATAAGGCTGTTTAACTGGCAAGAAAAATTTAATGCCAACAGACACTAAAGGAAAAAGTCATCAAAGACTGACTTTTTTTTTAATCAAAGAATGATAGTCGTTGTTTACTGTCTTACATGTCCAGTACGTTTTGCTCTCATTCAAGAAATAACAAGTCTGCATGCAGATTCTACGGCATTGGGCCAAGCTCCGAAATCAAGACTGGCTCAGTCTCGTTTTAACATCGAATGATAACATCGTACCAAGCTTGGGTGTCAGATATTGATAAAAGCCTGGTTTTGGATTTCCTCCCAAGCCTGCGAGCAATAAAAAATTAAATTTCGCGTATTTTATGGTGTCATGTTCAATTTATATCTTAATTAAACCCTTTGATAATCTGATTCTAAGAATATCTGCGTTAATATAATAAAGGGGTTCAGTTAATAAACCTTTGCTCTCAGGTTATTTCTCTCTACTACCATTACAACAAAAAACATAATTATATGAGTTAACACCAAACTTGACCAATACGTGGGGAATTGATTAATTGCCCTTAATCGAGACTTAAGCTGGAACTGGCAAACCAATGTTAGACGATTCCATCGCCAAGGTGTCTTATACTTGGGTAGGAGCTAATTTAGCTCCTCTATCGTAGAAGATGGACTCTAAATGTCCTGCATGGCGGGCATCTTAAAGCAACCGCACTGATTTGATACCACTATATTCAAAAATAAGTTATATTAATGACTAGCTTTCTACATAGCAACAGCATTTTAATTATAAATATATAATAATTAAATAATTCCATTATCAAGAAGTATAATTTCTTCATTTTATGATAATAAAGTATAATGTCAGTTCTGGAACATTCTTGCATAGTAATGACAGTAATTTCTTATCAATTTTCTGTAAAACGCGCGGATATTGTTACAATACAGTAAATAGAAATAAATATGGGCGACAAAGTTTTATTATGAATAATATTACATATTTTTAATTCTAATTGTAAGTAAATAAATAATTATTTTAATAATTCATTTATATTTAGGATTCCGTTTCTCTAATTAGACCTCTTGCAAACAAAAGTAAAGACACCGTGTGGGCACTTCAGCTACATCTCCTTTAGTTAGCCGTGCCTGGGCTACTGAAAATCTAATCATACTCATTTTTAGGATTGCGTATCCGAAAAGTACACAATGGGACCTTGTAACTTAGACTTTCCTGCCAGTTCCTCCGCCTATCGGCCTGTCAGCAATCTGTATCTCTTAAACCGCAATAGTTAGACATCTGATATTTTGACATAGTGTGAAAAAAAAATTCGATCATGCTGGTTTTAAGCCCAATCGATCATGCTGGTATTATAGGGCCCAATCCGAAAATCAATGAATTAAACCGGTCAAGTGCGAGTTGAACACGCACATGATGCGTTCTGTACCATCGCACAAGATATAACACTATGTACTTTTTAAATATTTTGTAAAAGAAGCAGAAGAGACGCTATAGCAATATGTAAAAATTATATAGTACTAGCGGCCCCGACGGACGTTGTCCCGTAAAAACGTAACTCCAATTCATGAATACCTATACTACGTTTAGCCTGTCCGCTAAACCCATCCCGCTAAACCCCAATTTAACTCCTATTTATTGGAGTGGCCTGACCTTCGACCTTTGGCCTGACCTTTGATAGTAGAGCTCGCTGCGCTCGCATATGGCTCTAATAAATGCCTATTGACAATACCTGAATACTATTAAAAATACATAGTACACATAGTATACATAATGTGATATGATTTATATGCGCTCCCACCATTTAATGAAATTTCATTTTTTTGGTACGGAGCCCTCAAAAACAGTTGTACTGGACCAAATTGTAAATCTAAACCATTCTCCAATCCCCTTGAACTCACACAAAAAATTTCATCGAAATCGGTCCAGCCGTCTAGGAGGAGTTCAGTCACATACACACGCACACAAGAAATATATATATTAAGATTATATCTTGTACGATGGTACAGAACAGAGTCATACCTGCCAGAAGTGGATAATTATAGAGTTCGTCTTTTCGGCCTTTTAATTTTCGCGCATCAATAAGTTGAAAAATAATTTAATACCTAACGCAATTTGGCAACCCTATTAAAAATAAATTTAAATTGCAACTTTTTTCACACTTTTTTATTTTATTCTTCAAAAATGTACTCATACATGTACTCTCTAAATATCTGAAAATGACGTTTTATATTATTATCACGTGTAAAAAATTAGTTTATTCACATTAAAATTTGGTTGTTTTATTTATTTCTGAATCATATACAGGCTGTTTCAGGAAGAATAGTAAATATTTTAAATACGTATTCAGGGGCGCAAAATAAGCGTAGAAGTTTCTATCAACACGGGTCATATTTATAAGACCATGTTTATAGAAACGTTTGTGTTTACTGTGCGTCTCAGAATGCTTATAAGTACCATAAAGGTAAACATAGCTTCACATAAAAAACAACCCTGTATTTCTGTAACGCTTGAGAATAGAAAACGTATTTATAGGAACTTTAATATTTATGAGTGTTTATTTTCTTGGGAAGGAAGGGCACAAATAAAGTGAAAAAGATCCAATTGTGGTCGATACGTTGTCAAAAAAAAAAATTTTAAATTAAAATACACCTTGCCAAGTGCCTTTCCTTCCCAAGAAGACAAGCACTCATTAACTTTCAAGGACAGAGACAACGTTATACTTTAATATTTATTTTAAGACCCAGAATATGTAAGTAAAATATTAAACTATTCCTTCTGAAACACAATGTCTAATCTTTCTAACAATAAACGTTTTATTTTGATAAGACATTCAAAACAATTTCGTCTATTGTCAATTAAAGTGATTATGAAAAATTTTATATTTTGTAATAGCACAATAATTAATCTACTTAAAGTGTTTTTATCAGAGACGAAATTTTATTATTGCGTTTTTTTTTTAACTTTAAAATTTAAATTAATTTTTATTTGCTGTAGGTTTGTGGGTGTGTTTTTCATAAAATGAATAATATTTCTACTTTGATTAATTCATTTAATTAATTTATCGTATAAACTTTTTTTACACTAGGTACTTATTGATATTGCATAAACATTATGATAACTTTGTGTAAAGTTTTAGGTGCAAACTGTCAAATTAAAAAAAATTTCAGAAATTTTTCATAAATCTATGTTATCTGAATTAGGTACTTCAACTATATTAAATAAAAAACCTTTTATTAAAAGAAATAAATCTTCAAAATTATTTGCCGTCCCTTAATTTTATCCTGACACTTTTAAAAGCCATTTCAAGCGTCCATGCTCACAGTTTTTTAGCATTTCATTGACAAACGGTTAAGATTTTGCAACTTTAACCTATAGGTATGTAAAAAATGAAATACTTTCTCAAATTTGCATAAAAAAATTGTATATATTTTGATCTTAATTGAAAACCGAACTCTCCAAATTTCGTATGTTCGCCGGCATTCCTACTTATTAATTTTGAAAAAAGTTATCTCGTTGTAGGTTTTTAATTATTAAGGGTTTTTTTTTTAACTTTAGACAGCAAATTATAAAAAACGATATGCAACTCTTTTTTGTTGAACTTTAAGAAAATTATAAAAAAGTAAAAGTATATCTAACGTATATATCTACCTCTAGAACTGTTTGGTTCTTATAAAAATGGTGAATGCTATATAATATTGAAACTTCTGTTTTCATGTCACATCCTAATCCTGATTTAAACTACATATTTTTTAACATGATTAATTTTAGAAGAATAGAGTGTGGATTAAGAGCCAGGAAAAATATCGTTAAATTTACTAAAGCTGATAATTTGAGATTTGGTTATAGTAGTTGTGTACACACACATACTGCGGTCAGTCATCGAACGATAAAACAGGGGGTCAGATATATGCTATCGAAAAGTTTTACGTGGTACTAAAATGAATTTACTAAAGCTGAAAATTGTTATACATATTGTATATTGCATATAGATAACAGTTATGACAGTCAGTCAGTTAAACGTTAGAACAGGACTGGTCAGCCCTTATTTATGAGCAATAAATAATTATGATTGATTTATGATTTTCGTGATGTTTAAATGAATCAATCTACAAATTTTTGACGTTCTATCTTTTTTACTTTTGAAGAAAATGGTCAAGTTTTTCCCTCAGTTTGCACCCTTACGGGAAAACCATGATGTTTATATAAAAATGTAAACAAAATGATCAAACAAATGTTGTTTATTTTTACATAAGGAACATTTTTTACATTTAAACTTTTTTTAATTTGTTACGGTTTAAGAGATAGATCCTACGGATTCTTGGTCCAATTTACCTTTATTGATCGTTTACGAACTCAAAGTAACTTTTTATGTCCTAAACATGCTATAATAATTTCAGCCTCTTTTCGTTTTTAAGTTATAAATGGACTAATTAGATGATTTTATAAACACCTTCTAGTGGCTAAAAATTTTTGTTTGTAGCAACTTGTAGCAACTGTGTTATCATCTTGAGATTAAAATGTAATATTTATTAATTATTATAGGTCTATATATTTTTTGTTAAATTTATCGAGGGTGGAATGATTTTGCAAAAAAAAAAATTTCCAGAAGAGTGTCACAATTTATTTTGAATTTCATGTGAAATTTTAAGTCTTATATAATAATTATACAATTTTATTATTCATAGTTTTATTATGTTGACTGAAATTTATTAAAAAATTTTGAAAAGCACTGAACAAAATCACAATATGAATGAAAAATAAAATGATCGTCGATGGTCGTCTGAGGTAAATTATAGAATATGAGTTGTATATCTCTTAGAGACTTAGATTATTATCAAAAGTTCAATGGTTCAATTCTTGATGGTAAAAAAGTCTATGAGATAAAAGTCCAATTCTTTTCTATTTTAATTGAAAATTCTGAAAAATTTATTAAAATTTGTAATTATAAACACGGCAATTCACGTCATTCTAGTAATAAATTACTACAATTTTTATATTATTTATTATTTAATTAAAATAAAGCCAACGGACCATGATTTGACATATTTTTTGTGACTTAAAACTATAAATAGAATTGATACAAAATAATCTTCCGATCTTTAAAAAGGTATGAATATTAATTGCTTCATAAAAAAATTTAAATAAAAACTTCAAGGCTTTTGGTTTAATATGCCTTTAATTAAGTATAGCGTATCAAAATATTACATACTATTTAGTTGCGCTGAAAATAATTTTCTTAACGCAATGCTAAACATTCTCTTTAACATGGCAAGCAAGATTATAACGTGGAAATATCACTTTTGGGGACACTGACCACGAATCCAAGTATTTTGAATTTTCTCATTTTTTGAGATAATGCAGCGGTTAGTGCTGGTCTCTGCATGCGACTAAATTAATCCAGAAAAAGAAGACTTTTTAAAATCAGTGCTTTTCCACCACTTTTTCAGATTGTACAATATGTTCCAACTACAATATAACTAAATCTTTTATCTATGGTTCCAACTTATTTACTGGATTGTTTTACCATGTATATATATATGAAATATATATTGTACTAAGTTTAGTCTCAAGTTTGTAACGCTTAAAAATATTGATGCTACGAACAAAATTTTGGTACAGGTGTTCATGGAATCATCTAATTAGTCCATTTTCGGTTGTCCGTCCGTCTGTGAACTCGACAACTCAAAAACGAAAAAAGATATCAAGTTGAAATTTTTACAGCGCACTCAGGACGTAAAAATTGAGGTCGAGTTCGTAAATGAGCAGCATAGGTCAATTGGGTCTTAGTCCCGTAGGACCCGTCTTCTAAACTGTTAGAGATAGAACAAAAGTTTGAATGTAAAAAAATGTTCCTTATAAAAAAATAAACAACTTTTGTTTGGAATATTTTTTTTTAAGCATCGCAGTTTACTCACGATGACACACATTAGATGCAAATTTTATAGTAGGTATGTATTAATATGGGATTATCAGTTATGTATGTGTGACATGTATAGGTATATGTATAATGTGATGGAGTAATTAACACTGCCTATACATGGTATTTCAACAATTAACTCAGTCAATTATTTGTTTTCACTTGTTTTGTTATAAAATTACTAATAGATCTTGTAATTTTGAAATTTACGTAGTTCAGTTTGTAATCTAAAATGAAAATGTTATGAAAAACAATGACCTAGAATAATCAATGAAAATAATATTATTTTGGTTTAATTACAAAAGTTGTGTAATATTTTGTGGGTGAAGTTATAAAACTGTTTTGTAGAACTGATGTTTGTTATTATTTGATAAAAGAAAAATTTACCTTGAATTTAAAATATTCCATAAAATCATGTGCTTCGTAACGCTATAATGCAATTTTTTTTTTCAACTGAATTTAATTTAATATATTTCTGTAAAAAATAGAACATTGGTATTCAAACTATTAAAAAAATAATAATTTTGCTTCTTTTATGACTGACTATATTAAGGTCACCGATGTATGTAGGGATCAGCAGTGTCATAAAAAAGTTAAAGTTATACGTAGGGTTTGACAAAATTAGTTATTTATGCACACAATATATATTCATATACTAAAGAAGGGAAATTTAGAATTTATATATTAATCTGAACTACCGTAGGGTTGAGATAATTTTCTAATAGGTTAATTAGAATAGGGTAGAAATAAATTTTCGACGTTTTCTGTTTAGTGTAATAATAAAGAGGGGAACCGCAAGTGGATCCCTAGCACCAAGACCAAGAGTCCTCTGTGCCCTCCTTGAGAACGATCTGCCACCCGAAGACTAGGTGTCTTCGGTAGGAAGCGCTATTAAAATCAGATGAAGCTAAAGGATTCTGTCTAGACCAGACGCCACACAGAAAGCTCACAGCTTCTCCGTCGGGATCGCTCCCAGAATAGATGGATCCAAAGTTTCGGACCCGAACATTCTGAATCTAACGCCCTGCAGATTACTGCAGGTGCAAATAACATGTATGGAGGTTTCGTCATTCTCCATAAAGGCTCTACAAGTGGGATCATTAGAGATCCCCTTATTGTGACGATGATAGTTCAATCGTCAGTGTCCTGTCAAGAGGCCCACCACCCTTCTCAACTGTGCTCTAGTAAGTTTCAGGCAAGCACAGTCGAATGGCCCAGATGTGGTTATACACAGTTTTTCCTGTCGCATTCCCTGCGCAAAGTCTCAGTAATCAAAATGGGCTTTTCTGTATAGTGTATATGCGTGTATATGCGTGTCTATGGGCTGCCGAACTAATATAAATACCCACAATAGATTCTGGTTGTTCGATATTATATCACGTCTTTATAATAGCTTGAATATACGTTACTTTAATTTGTAAAAAATTGAAAAAAAGTTCAAAAAGTTTTTTGGACACTGCTCATATATCTATCACAAACAGAAAATTCAATGATGAAAGAAAAGCCATTTCTAGCTTTCCCCGATTTAATTAGCCTACAATCCTCTTATTGACATTTTATTTACTGGACTAAATGGTCAAATTTTTCATGAGGATTCCAATTATCGATACAGTGGCTTGCTTGTGAAAAAGAATTAAAAACATTACTAACCCATGAAAAGCCTAGTTCAGACTCAGTAAATAAAATAAAGACCAAAAACTAAAACCTCGACGACGAGAACATCTTACTTTAAAAAGTATAAAACAAGAAAATATTATCATTTTAAATTGTTATTATAAGTGAAATCATTATTAAGGTGGGGGCCTCTTAGACTTAAAAGTTTTCCAGAGAATGGTCCACCGAGTGTAATGATGATTTTACTTATAATAACAATTTCAGATGATAGTATTTTCTTCGGAGTCGTCGGGGTTTTAGCTTTTGAACTACATTTTCAAAGAATAACACACATTAAATTGGAAATAGGTTAGTTATTAACTTAAAAATATTTTAATTAAATGTATATATATATATATATATACTGGTCAAACACATAACCCTCGGGTTAAAAATGATCATTCATAAAAACTTTCCAAAATGAACTATTTTTTCGATTACTAGGAAAAAGGCTCGTTGTTATCTAAACAAAAGTTATATTATATTCCTACGTGACTTTCCCAATCAACATGATTATTTAAATGAGTTTATTTTTATAAATAGTCGTTTTTAAATTGTGATAATTTTTTTATAATGAATATTTTTCATTAATATTATTTTAATTCATTTTGAATAGTATTAATTAATTAAAATAAAATTATTAATAATGCTAAATATGGCACGTACAACCTCACACAAGCAAGCTGTATAACGAGTGAAGTCAATTTCTATGATAATTCATTGCATTCTCAGCTTGAATGAATGAATTATTTTACAATAATTTGTTGGTAATGATTAGTACAGTACCTACAGATAAAACTGATAGATAAGGTATGCGTGTAAATTTTTATGATTCATGTTTTAAGAGTTTTAATCTTTGATGTAATTAACCATGAAAAAAAAAATTATACTAGGAAATATTGTAAATTTTTTTTGGAAATGAATAAATTTAAACATTTTGATATCATGTTATTTTTTTGAAATAATTGTAGGGCGAATTTTGATTTTTCTGTGTTTTTTATACCATGTGTATGAAATATACCAAGGTATACTAAGTTTAGCCCCAAGTTTGTAACGCTTAAAAATATTGATACTATGAACAAAATTTTGATATATAGGTGTTCATAAAATCACCTAATTAGTCCATTTCCGGTTGTCTGTCTGTCTGTCGTCTGTCTGTTATTACGATTACTCAAAAACGAAAAGAGATATCAAGCTGTAATTTTTATAGCGTGCTTAGGGCGTAAAAAGTGTTAACCGTTAGATATAGAAAAAAATTTAAGTGTTTCTTAGAAAAAAATAAACAACTTTTGTTTGAAACATTTTTTCCTAAACATCACTGTGAAAGCGCAAATTATATAGCAAGTATTATATGGGAATATCAGTTATGTATGTGTGACATGTATGTATGTGTAATGTAACAGAGTAATCAACACTGTCTATACATGGTATTTCAACAATTAACTCAATCAATTGTTTGTTTTCACTTGTTTTTGTTTGTATTTCTAACGAATTTTATCAGGTTTTTGTAGGAATGTTAATTTTGTTTACAATAAGTATTGTGATTCGGAAAAATTTTCATAATCTCGTTACTAATACAATTTTTTTAATGGTTTAATAAACATTACTTTTCATACTGTATTACTTAGAACTCTAACATATTGGCAGACAAGCGCACCGCGAACTTGTCCGGCAATGTGTGGTAAGCCAAGATTTACCACACCTAACTGTAATGTTTTTTGCAGATATAAATAAAAATTTAATTACACTTTAAATGGCACTATCTGTCCAATATGTTTGTACGAAGCATTGTTGTTTACTATAGTGTTTATTATACCGTGTGTGTTTGAAGCATCTAGGGATAGAATTATGTCTGTAGTATGACTGAATACAGAATACATTCATTAAGTAATGCATCTAAAAGAGAGGTATTATATACATGCATTGGATTACTTGGAAGACAATAAACAGAATACAAACACGTATTTCCAAAAGCATTCACATACTAGTAATGATTGAACGTTATCAAAGCACTTAATAATATTTGTATGCAACAAATCTCCCACTCTCTGCAAGCATACAACAGCTTGTCCTATCGTATCTGTTTATCATATCTGTAGTCTTACTCTTTTAGATGCATTACTAAACGAATGTATTCTGTATTCAGTCATACTACAGACATAATTCTATCCCAAGATGCTTCAAACACACACGGTATACATTCATAGTGGTAGTATCTATTTTTAAACTGACTAGTAACGTATGATAGAGCATTGTTATATTATTTTATTATGCAATAAGTTAAACTGACGAGTTGGTCAGATGGGTTTGTAGACCGTTTAGCCAATGTGTGGGCAACTCTAACAATTTGGCGACTAGTTGGACTCGCGGTCCATCAAGTGAGTAGTATACTTTTCATATGATGTCTTGTTATGGCCGCCTTCGGAGCACAAAGATGATTAAAATTTAAATAGAATAATTTTTTTATACGAGCTACTACTTATGAAAACATTCTTAATGAATTCAAAATTTTATATAATTTATTTATCGAAACGCTAATACTTGTTCTTAAAAAACGAATTTGCACTTGCTTTGACCCCGAAACCTACTTACAAAACATCTAATATCGGGATTGCATTTCCCTCTTCAAATGGCGAAAAATGTCATACTCCAAAAATAAGTCACTCTGTATAAGTTATTTTATATAATAATATAATACTCTTATATTATGTTCTTAAAATACACGTCCCGTTGTAGAAAAGAAGTGGTAACATCTTTTTGGACAACGTGTCGTTCCCATTTAAGTAGTAATATCTTACTGAATAACCATGTATAATAAAAAACAAAAAATTGAAATCTGTTGAAATATTCAGAAAAGAAACAGAAAATATTGCGAAATTTACTTTCGTGTAACAGTTTAATGTCTATTATATATTTAACATACAATGTATGTTACACATGGAATTATTATATAATGCAAAAAAATAAGTAAAATATAATTGTTCGTTATTCATTATTCATTACCTGTAAGGTACTTTCTTAAATTGAAAAGTATCAAGAGCTGATTGAAATGAAAGTATATACAAACTAAGTTAATCATTTTATTTAATACAAATTTTTTTCAAAAACTGAATGTGTCCAATTACGTTCGATATTGTCGAATTAATATTTAGATTATTACTTATTTAGTTCTCTAATTGCCGTACAACCTTAAGGTTTTAGCTATACCGTGGTTGAAAACCTCCTACTTTTTTTAGTACATACGGGGTTTTGGCTTAGATCAGAAAGTTTTAATTGAAAACCTTCTTTTGAAATCCATTACCACATGAAAAGTATCAAAAAATTGAGTTCAACTAAGTAAATTCATGTAACAAATCTATGGGATTATAACACATACAAAAATAATCGAAACATATACCTACAGAGTAATATTTTTAAAGTTTCCACTTTTGTTTCGAATGTTCGATGGAAAAACGTGGAGGAATACATTATTTAATTCAAAAAGGGTTCATCGTTGTTTGAAGATTTTTTGTCCTGAAGAAGTTGTGTCCTCATTTTTCGATTTTAAAAGGCTTAAAACTGTAAAAAAATTGTATAGGAAAAAAGTTTTTAGACAAAAGTTGTTTTTCATTAAAAAATAATTATTTTGAGAATTTGCTGATTAAAAATTTTTTGGTGGAAACTTAACCTAAAAACACGTGATAAAACAAATTCGACACTGTTTGACGCCAGGTATAAAAAACTAAATATTATATCTTCAAGCCCCTTAAACATTACCTAATACGCGTTTTTCTATTTTTTTATTTTTCACCCTGTTCTCGCACTGTAAAGGTGAAAACTTTAAAAAAAATCACCTGTCTAATTGCTATAGAGTATAGACTTATGAGTATAATATAACTTACTTACTTATGGACCTATCGATCCTTTGATCTCTCGATGAATAATCAGAATCAAAGAATTTTTCTTTCTTTGATTCTGATTGTTCGTCGCTCATCTTCATAAGATATGTCTAGACATTTTATAAACTGTAAATTTTCCCACATTATTGTGCAGTAAGAGTTAAACTACAAAATAGCCAAACCTTCTGCAGGTGTTGTAGGCCTTGTATTCATGTTACAAGTGTTCAGTTCACAGAACTTACTGTAACGGAAAGATTTAATATTTAAAATGAAGGTTATTAAATAATTGTATATTGTACAGAAAAATTGATACAAAATATTAAACAACTTTTGTATTTAAATAAATAATTGTTTCTGTGGAATAAATCAAATATTTAATGTTTGTACTATACCATGGTAGTAAAATTTTTTCGATTAAATAATGAAGGTTAAACAAATTTTATGCATTTGGAAATTTTTATACAATTTATCTTTTATTTTGCTTAGGCATCTAATTGACTTTCCTGGTAATATTTTAATATACATAGAATTCTGAAAATTTTTATCTCATTTACAAAAAAAATCTTCGAATTAACTTTTCATAAACACGATCATAGATATATTTATTTGGTATTGACGGCAGAATTACCTTATATTTCTTTAATCTCATATTGTCAACTTCCGTTATACAGATATACACAGAAGCGTAACTTACAACATAATTACAATTGAAAAATGTGAAATTTGAGCTGTTAGATTTTTTTTCAATGTTTTTTCAATGTAAGTGGCAACTTAGTGATAAATGCTGAAGGCAATTCTAATATCTCATAAAATAGGCTTGAAGGGTACAAATATTGTGCCTTTAATTGGTAAGGAGCATTAATTGTTTGGCGTTTAGTAAAATTAAATTTACTCATCTAACTTTACTTATATAAGCTATAAAATTATATGTAATAAATAGATAATCCAAATTTTGATAAGACCATCGGTGTAAAGTAATTTTTGGCTCGTAACTTAATCGAGTACGTATCTAATTGTAGAATTTTCAAAGAGAGATTCGATTTTCGAATCAAAAAGATATTAAAACTACTTTGTTTATATTCTTTCCTTTTACCTTTGTACAACAAAGGTGATAGAAAACCCCACAATATTAGATAGGAAAATGGCTTTCTGTGAAACTCTTTCTAACCCACTCTAAAATGATCTCTGGATCATTCTGATCAAAAGCTCTCACGGCCACAAAACTTTTTTACGAATATTTTTCGAGATTCGAGCGAACAAAGCTACACACATATTATATTTTTTGTACCTATACCTACGACTAAAAAAAAGGGTTTAGGTGAAACTTATTCAAACCTCCCCAAAATGTTCTTCGGACCTTTCTGATCCAAAGCTCTCACGACTACAAAATTTTAAACGAGTAGTTTTCGAGCTGCGAACTATCAAAGCAACACATACATTATAGTTATATAGCCCGCCCGTGGGAGCTTTCATCTGAATGATGTGAAGAACATTTTGGGGGCTCGAAGAACATTTGGGAGGATGGGGGGTCCTTACTTTTGAAATATTCAAATTCATTTCATTTGATATGCACTATTCTTATTTGTCCAAGCCCAATACAATGTGGCAAGACACGATTATGAGACGCAAGTTAATATTTTGTAAAAGCGTGCTGTGTGTCGTATGAGTGACGTTATTTAATTATATCTCACAAACAACATAATATTTGTAGAACAACACATCACATTTATTTGCGATATGTTTTTTAAATTTTTAAAATTATTTACATTCTTTAAAAAGGATATGTGTCATAGATATATTTATTAAACAAAAAAGATAGAGAGGTGTCGTGGGCACCCGGTAGGAACTTTATTCCTTTCGTACTTTGGTACATTATAAATGTGGCGCTTACTTTTGTTATTTACAAGATATTTTTCTGAAAATTTAAGGTATCAATTTTAGAAGTGAAATACTTGTTTGATTCTTTAAAGAATTCAATTTTATAGCTACTTTTAGTTTTTAATGCATGAAATAATTGTAGCAATAGTTTAGAAAAGACATACTTCTGATTCAGTAGTCAACCCAATAAGTGAGTACATTACGTTTGGTTTTATTAGGATATTTATTATGACATAACATAAAAATTGCATTGTACTTACTTTAAATTATCTCTGTTTTCTTTAACTTCTGATAACTTTCTCAACTCAATTTTTTAAAGCATAAAATTTGATAAAAAATACAAATTGATAGTTATAAAAATTTTTTGGGCATTTTCTTAAATTTCATGGCAATCTGAATCGATAGAAAAAGTTTTAGTTTCCTAGGTAACTTAGATGTCGGTTTTTGGTGTCTGTTGCAGTTTTTTTGGTTCTAAATCCCAATCAGAAAACAAATATCGTGTGATAAGAAACATTGTACCAATAAGATATTTTCAAAACTACTCGTTTAGTCCGAAGAATTGAATCTTGCAAATTTTTCTATGTACACTCACTGTCAGAAAAAGTGCCACAGTTAAAACATTCTAAGCGTACGCATCATATGTTATGTTATATAATAGTAACACTTAGAATGTTTTAAAACGAGCATTTTTTGTGACATTGAGTATACTGTTTAATCTTAAATTTTTGAATTGCGATTAAGGTAGTTCTATCTCAACAGTCCAGTCAAAACTATACGTATATACGTAGGTTATAAAACAAGTTTTTTAATGTCACTCTATACATACTGTCTCACACATATACTAGAAATGAATACGTATATATACTTGGATGAATACACAATCCCCTCCATTTAAAATAATCCACTAAATGTAATATTTAATTTAATATTTTATGGAAACTAAATGGTGAATAATTTCTTCTTTTTGTTTTTTTTAAATATTCGAAATATAATATTCTTTCAAATAGTTTTTTGTCAAAAAAGGTAAGTTCTCTTCACTGGAAAAAAATTTAAAAGATTGCCATTTTCGCACGTTTCTCCCATCGTACGTGTGTTTTTCATTTTTAATTACCGTTGGCCTTGGTAAATTGTCTTCAAATTTTAACAGCGTGGGCATTAGGGTTTTAGGAATTTACTTGCATGACCCAACTACCTTAATTAAAAAATTCTTTTAATATTTGATTTTAAATTACCTACGCATACAAAATAAATATTTTCAAAGATAATAAATAATCTATAGCAAAGTGTTTGACAATTTTAAATACAATTTTTATTGCCATGCTGTATTTTAATATCTGATATCTGCAACAAATTAAAAATAAACTTATTTTTATAATCTTTAATCTAACATTGAATACTCTCGCTGCATATCGCTTGCTTATCTTAAGTATATATAAAATATATGTTCCAGTCATTAAATGTAGACTTCATTTTATTACGTCTAAGTTAAGGTGGTCATTGCCAAAATAGCAATTGTTTTCTGGCGCCATAAACTCAACATTCAATAAAATTTTTAATATAATAAATTTTGGCATAAGGGAATGTGTGCAGTAAGAAATTCGAACCTCGATTTAAAATAGATATGAAATGTTTTCACCTCACTATTTTTATACTTTATTTCAACTGCAATTATGCAAAAATTAAATAAATGTCAAGTTTTATAAAGCCCACAACTACGGCGAACAAATAAACGAACTGTTTCTTAAAAATATAGAATAATCTCATCAAGTTTTGTTTAAAAAAAAAATTACTACAATATATTATAATTACTAGATTTTAACGTAGGTCATTCTTAACTCCTATCAACGGTACAATACCTATAACCTCATTTATTTAAAGAACTCAATTTCACAACGCTAAGGCTCTGTGTCATTCAATTTTTTAAATAATGAAACTAAACCATCTTATATTTGATTGAATACTACTTTAATTGGGAAGAAAATAATGAAACCAAACCCTCTTATATTTTATTTATCACTACTTTATTTGAGAAGAAAGAACGTTCCCCGAATAGATGAAATCTATATTAATAGGAATGGCTTGTTAACCATTTTGATTTTAAAAAAAATTCCCACCCTTTACATGATATAAAGATTATTAACTGCATCTCGGTTTTTGTTGAGATATGCATAAAAGCCGATGTACAAAGCAGTACATTAAACATATTTATTTGCAACCAGTCAAGAGTATGAGAGAGACAGGGCACGCCTTTCCGTTTATTTACATAAAAATGATAAATTATGGGCTGTTATATTTAATTTAAATAATGAAGTGGGTGATCTCTGTTAGAATCGAATAACTGAAAAAAATATAAATTTCTTGCAAGTAAATGACATTAATTATATCGGAAAGATTCATAAAAATGAATAATTCCTATATATTATAAATGTGAAAGTAAGTATTTTTGTTTGTTTGCTTGTTTGTTACGCTTTCATGCAAAAATTATCCAATGGTCTTTAATAAAACTGTACAGCAATATAGCTCATACATCAGAATAACACATGAGCTATAATTTATAAAGGTATATTTAAAAAAATTAAAAATATTAAGCCCAGTGAAGCGGGCGGGTATCAAGCTAGTATGAAATAAAATCTAGTTACAGATTTGCTTATTTGGTCGAGGCTTATTATATTTTATAAATTTCGCTTATTAGTTAATATTAACTCCTTGAACACAACCTTAAGTTTCATTGATTTCATTAACAAATGCTTTAAAATTGATTGACATTTTCATTAAAAAAATTGATTTAGATATTTGTTTTTCTTAATCTAATTTGCGTCACTAGACGATTGATTTTAGTTTTTACAATCAATTGAACTTTGTTAACCTATTTTAATAATAAATTAACTATCAATTTACTATTAAATATAGTTTTTTTTTTTAAATTTAATTTAGGAATTTGTTTTTAAGTGCATTTTAATATCAATATGGATCCGTTTCGCTCTAGTGATAATTTTTTTTACTGTTTATTTTATCGTCATAATAAAAGTTCAAAAGGTGAAAGGAATGTTTAGAGAAATTTTGTACAAGTCATATTTTGTGCAATATTTTACGTCCTTAGATTGTATTTTGGAACTTAGATTTAGGAAAAATGTTGATTTATTATTAGTTTTTTTAGTAATTAAATAATTAAATTATCCCAGAAGCAGCAACAGGTATGAAAGTATGGTCATTGATCATGACTGACGGCCAGAATGTTATTGTTCTTGATTTATATCGTAAATCAGTCAATATATGATGTAATAAATTTTTCAAACTTTCTGTGTATGTGAGCCTGTTTAGAGCAATGCAGACCGATTTCTATGCGTTTTTTTTTGTTTAAAACTTTATTTTCAAATCAGCGAAAATGCATGGTAGTGCAAAGAACATATCTTATAATAATGAACATACATACCTATGTAAATTTTACATTAGAAGAAATATTTTCTCTTTTAAGCTAATCTTTTTTTCGAAAAGGTTCTCAGCTGTGTTGGATAAAATCTATCTAGAAAGTTTGCAAGACTTTTATGTTTTGCAAATTTCATTTCTTTCACATTATATATTTTTGGCGGACATAGTAATTTTAATTATGCGAACTTTTTTTTTAGATATTTCAAACATGTGACTTTCCAAAAATTTAAAGAATGCAATTCTATTTGAGTTCTAGTCATATTGAAATTTCAAAAAAAAATTTTAAACAAGCAAAATGTAAGAAGCTTTTAGTATTTCATACGTTTTAGTATTATCTTCGAGGTGACCTAAACAAAATATTTTCTTGCTTTAGTTTATTATTACTAAATGAATACAACAAATTTTAAATGATCCCTAGTCTTAAACATTTTGTTTTAGAAAATTAATTATGTGGATTTATATTAATCGATTTTATGAAAAATTAATTTCTCACAATTGTTTCCAAAAATATAATTTTTGTTGGGTTATCCAATCAAATCACTAAAATTTTACTATAAAAAATAGCATTTATTTAATTCATTTTTTATTGGAAAAAACTTTTGAAGCATTTATTTTTTCTCGTTATTTCCAAAGTAGTTTGACTTGAGAGGATTGTTTATCACCTTCTGAATTTTTATGAAAATTCTTTGAAATCTCATAAATATCATGTTTTTAGTTACACAAAATACAAGAAGAAAAAACATCAATGTATTTATTTTTGGACAAGGTTTATTACAGAATTAATCAGGTATTTTAGGATTCCGTTGTCTACACAGAATTGATTCTTCTACTATGTTAAGATTGAAAGTTTTTTTTACATACGATTTATGCCAAATACATTTTTACTCTGACACTCATCATCTACACAATTGCAGACTTATGGCCTATTGTGTTCCACTACCTAGCAACCTCTCTTAAATCTTCGCATTATTTCTAGCAAAGCTCATTATTTTTTCGATTACTATCTAACTGCGGTTAACTGCCTAACCCACTGTAGTTTTCTTTTGTGATCCATTTAAAATTGATCGTGACGGCACAGTTTTCTGTAACGATAATATATTGTCTTTTTCTGACTGATATCGCCCTTCAGCTACATAATTCTAGTTTTCTGTACTATCATTATAGTGTCTTTTTCTTACTGCTATCAGGTTTCAATCACATGTTTCTAACAATGACACTATCGTCTCGAGCCAGTCATATTTCTCCTTGTGTGCAAAACTGTAGCTAAGATAAAATTTTGAGACACTCTATTTATTATAAAAACTATTAACTGAATTTCAATCACTGTGTCGATACTTCAAACCTTTTAGTTTTACAACTACCTAACACGTAGATAAATATATTTTACGAAACCCTTAGCGTTTTATTCTTTATTCAATTCTTGTTTTAATCGTTTAATCTTTTTTTATAATTAAAAAATATGACAAATAAAAAATAAAAATAAAATTCTACTTTTGTTGTGTTTGATATGCGTGAAATTCTTAATATGAAAAGAAACAAGATGACCTTCTGAAAATGTCTGACTCTGACTACTTAAACAATAGTGGAGAGGATTAATTCCAGTTTATAAATTGTATGGATATATTTAGTAATATCCTCTGGTGTTCTATCAATTTTATTTATATAAATACTTTTACTTATTTAATGTTTATTCACACGACAGCACCCGTGAAAACTATTCCATTTTCTTAACGCAAATGTAGTAGACCGTGGGACAGAAAGGGTGCTTTGTTAAATGATTAGTACATACTTGAAACTTCGTGTGTGGCTTATTTTTGACAAGTCTACCAAACTTCTCTCTGCGATTTTTTTCGAAAGAGCAGCGTTTTAAAATGAGAATGATAACGGCATATTTAAGCAATCGGTCTGAAAAATGCGGCGTAGAATTTGTCGGACACTATGACCACTTGATAAAATGAATAATTGTTAAACAATTAAGTATGGCTTGTTCGAGGTGGTAGCCAAGCTTATCGGTGCAGTATTTTTGTCAACCAAAATATTTTATTGTATACTAATTATTAATATTATCAAGTGGTCTTAGTGTCCCACAAATTTTCTGCTGTGTTTTATCAGACCGATAGCTTAAATATGACGTTATAATATTCATTTGAAAACGCAGCACTTTCGAAAAAAATCGTAGAGTTTGGTAGCCACGCCAAAAGGAAGCTACTCACAAAGTTTCAAGTATGTATTAATCATTCAAAGCACGGTCTATAATATATAAATGATTTCCATCACATAAAGTACAAAAACTATGAAATTAGACAAGTAAATGTATATAGACATTTTTCTTCTATCCTAGTTGTCGTCTCTTTTGCGAACATTGGCAAGCTTATCCTTTTATAAGCTTAAGATCTATAGTCCTTTAATTTTCTAACAAAATCTAATTATGAGAAAACGTATTCTCTGCTTTCTTGCAACCCTTCAAACGGCTACAGTATCAAAGTTAGTGTTATTCCAATTTTAAAGTTTTTCCGTTGTAATTAACAGTTTGAGAATAAATAATTTGATCTACATTCAGCTTCAATTCTGAAATATATATATATATATATAATACTGTATATTACTTACGCTAACATGGATAATACAGTATCTGCCTCTATATATACCTTACCAGCAATGCAGTAAACCATGCATTTCTAACGTATATGAGTGTTTCATAACCTATTTTGAAAATAATTGTTATGCCATCTCTCTTACTTAATTCAAATATAATAATAAAGCTAAGTATTTTTTCATTTTCAATTAAGTCAGTGTCGTAAAACATATTTTTGAAACAGGGCCATACCGTGTTCCAAAACTTCCATGTTTCTAAGCAACCGATTTGGTTATACACCTAAAAATGTTCCAAAATTTTGTGCCCAGTATCTAGAAAAGTATGTTTTCCTGACTATAAGTGTATAAAGACATTATCATTATTTTACCATTAAAACCACCATTAGCTGAAGTTCTGCTGTTAACTTGAACTACTCTGTAAAGAAATTCTATGATATTTCAGATTGAATAAAGAATAGTGTAGAAAGCGAAGTTAGTTTTCTGCGTGGAACACACTTGATGCCCCCTTTGCGTACTCCATATATAGTCTCAAATTCAAATTTGAACATTTCTTTTATCATTTTCGATTTAAATTTCCATCATATACACATAAAAAAATTTTTAAGTATTTTACGATTAACTACTTAAAAAAAGTGTAGGATTCGGACTTTATAACTTATGACGTGTCTTTTTGTGAGAGTCTATATTTGCGTTTTTTTCCCATAATATGACTAACTTTATTGAATATAATAACTGTACACAAACAAATTATAATAAAATATAAAAAAATGAAATAATTAATTTTGTTATAACTTATTCAAAAAAATGAATCATTTACAAATATTTACAATAATATAGTAATAAAAATATGTTATGAAATATTAATTTCTTATCAATACAAAGTTTTATTATTGTATTCTACGTGTAAATTTCAATCAATATTGCGAAATACTTTTTAATTAAATTTTGAACAAATTAGCATATTTAATCTAAACCAGTGAATTTTTTTCATATGTTTAATCCCAATATGATAATTGACCCAAGAATAATCAAAAAGAGTCACCCACAAGAAAGCATTATTAAAATAACCTTGATGAATCTTACATTTTGTATTTTCTTGGCCCTTGACCACAGACATTTCCGCTAAATTTAGATATAAAACTGTAGGTAATGCATTACAATGGCGTTTAAATTGATCAAAAGAGGCTTATTGAATATTTTCCATTTTTCAAATAAGAAAATTTTTTACATTTAAACTTTTGTCCTATCTCTAACGGTTTACAAGATGGGTCCTACGGATCCAAGAAACAATTGACCTATGTTGCTCATTTACGAACTCAACCTCACTCGCCCAGATCACACTATAAAAATTTCAGCTTTATATCTTTTTTCGTTTGTGAGTTTTCGTGATCACAGACGGCAAGTGGGCAGATGAACAACCGAAAATGGACTAAGTCAGTGATTTTATGAACACCTTTACCAAAATTTTGTTAGTACCATCAATATTTATTTTTAAGCATTACAAACTACGGACTAAATCCTTGATATATATATTTCATATATACAGGATATAAAAATTGCTCAAAGCGGCGATAGAAGTTTTCCTTCAAAAATTTGAAAAAAAATAAATAAGTATATATTTTAAGCCGTTACGATTGTCACCAGAGCATCCTTATACAAAAAAAAAAAAAAGAAAAAAAAACTGAAAAATTTAAAACAAAGACAGAATGACCGATTGATTTTGTTTATATATAAATCATGACCTTAAAAGGATGCTTACTTATTCATGGCCAAGAAAATGTAAAATAATTGTTATTAACCCAAAAATAAAAACCTTGTACTTCACATTTTATTGACCTTAACTAATTTTATAAAATAAGTGTCTCTTTAACACAAGATGAAATAAGCAACATCATGCTATAATCATAATTATCTAATAATTTTTTTTTGTAAAATTTAAATTTTTCGTGACCACAAGTTCAATATCAAATGTTTTCAAACACATTATGAAAATTAAAATCATACCGCAAGAAAAAAAAATTGCGAAATAGCCTTGTATTTGAAAATTAACTTAAATTGATATTTACTTAAATTTTAAAGCACTTGAGGTTATTCATATATTCGCTCAGCAACACGTAACAAAAAATTCGACTTTATTTTTTCTTGGTGATAATATTAATGTATACATATTAACAGCAATAATAACTAATTAAATTTTTACTTTGATTGAATTTCTGAACACATTTTTGGATAAAATTTCAATTATATCCTTTGCCAATGTTGCTACACTTATGTAGTAATTTCCCCCATAATTTTGTCATTTTTCGCATAAGTGTATCCCCGTATATTTCTAGGAAAGATTGTGAAAGTTTTCAAAATACAAGATTTTTTATTTATAACAATTTTACCGATATTGTGACAAACTTCTGCCTTAAAAATTCAGAAAATCTACTATGTTGTGTCACTATTATGTAGAAAGATCACAAAAAGGCACTGCGTAGAGTAAAGCATACTTTGATATTTAGGATTTCGAGCAGTTATCAAAATACTTATCCTGTTTAAATCACAAAAGAAAAAATGGCAATGATTTTTGTTATTAAGAATTTTTCCGACATTCGAGCTGAGGAACTTCTACTCAAAAAATTCAGCAGGTCAAAATACATATTGAAAACCTTGAAAAGAAGAGTAGGAGGGATTCATCTATGCAATGAATATCAGCTCCAACGATTTTCCTGAAAATTAATATGCAGCGGGTTTTTAGGACGAAAAATTGATCCAGCTAGGTTTCATTTTAAGAAAACGTAGTTTTATCCGTGTTTTCAGGAAAAACTAAAACATTGACTGCAAAATATGACTCTTCCTGACATCTATTGGCGATGAAATAAAGTGCATTACCGAGACATTCAATTGGTATTTGTGTGGAGACAGTTTAAATAGTTCTTATATTAGTTATCAAATTTGTTCCTTTTTAACTCAAAAAATACCGAGTAAAGCTCAGTCAACCAGGTACTTGGTACTAAAAACCACAAAGAAAATAGCATTTGTATTTTCCTTCGTAAATACTTAAAAATTTTATTAACGCTTACAAGCTGATTGGTTAAGTAATCTGTAACAATTGGTCTATTGTATCGTTAACAAAATTAATATTTTATTGTGAATTGGAAACAGTGGTTTTGCGAAAGAAAATATAATTAATTATTGTTGCTATATCGTACTCATACAACTTCCATATGTAAAGATATTCATACTGTATTCCTGCTGATTTGAAACCTCAAAATATAATTGTATTTTTTTAAGTAACTAACACCTCGAAAGTAACACATTTAAAAATTAGAAATTTTAAAACTGATTTTCGAATTTAATATAAAATTAACTCTATTTGAAACAGATTAATTTTTTTAAATTTTTCAAAAATGATAATTCTCAATTTGAAAATTTTAAAGAACACAAAAATTGAATGTTTAATAATAATTCAACAATACAAACACCATTTACCGTAATATAATACCACGAATACTGAGGTAAAATCAGGTCAGCACCCCTTTTCACCCGACTGTCAAGGTATGGTTCAGTTTTTCGCGCGTATCTTATATGTATGTATGTATG
This sequence comes from Chrysoperla carnea, assembly GCF_905475395.1. Classification (NCBI taxonomy): domain Eukaryota; kingdom Metazoa; phylum Arthropoda; class Insecta; order Neuroptera; family Chrysopidae; genus Chrysoperla; species Chrysoperla carnea. The sequence continues at coordinate 58,216,744 of NC_058337.1, read as the reverse complement.
TATGTTTGTTTGATTTGTAAATTTCTTTATTGTTTTGTTTGTAAATTTCTTTATTACCTCGTATCTTCCAAAAGGCTAAATTTTGACAATTGTTATATTCGTCATAAAAACCTTAGTATCCCTAGATCGGTGTTTGAAAAATAGACAAAATGGCGGATTTTTGCCGCAAAATAGTAAAACTTTCAAAAAAAAATTAACCAAATCTATCGAGTATCAAAATTGGATATTAAAAAAAATATATATCAGTTGTATGTTTAAATGTAATTAGGACTAATAAATTGATTTTAAATGTTTTAATATATATATATTAAAACTTTAATATATGTATATACAAAAAAATATAGTATAATAAGAGAGTTTTTTCAGTACTGAGCATTAAAAAGTTTGTAATAAAATAAATAATATAAAAAGTCACAAGAACGGATCAAATCTTCTCAATAATGGTCCTTGACTGTTAAAGTCGCTATGTAAACTACTGATATTTTTATTTTTTTTTTACTTTCAAGAAATCAAGGTATAAACGAAATTTCTTTTAATGGAAGTTAATTATTATCAAGTACCTAAAATTTTAATTAATCTAAAAAAAAAAGTTTTAATTTCATAATTTTATAAATACAATATTGTTGTTGAAGAGGTCATTTAATTCACAACAAATTTTTTTCAATTGTTTCGTATACCAACACATATTTGCTATAATTAATATACTTATTAATTAATTAATTATAAGTATGATATTACATAAATTTTTATTTGCAATGAATGAATCAGTTGTGAATATTTAAATTATTATATACGGCTATCCACCAAAGTTTTATTATCAAATTTCACATAAATTACAACAAGATGATGAAAATAGAAAACTGTAATGACCAGCAAAACTTTACTGGGTGGATTGAGATCGTACTCCTATGGCGTCAAAATATTAAAAATTATAATTTTTTCTATGACCAATTGAATTTTACTCAAAGATGAAAATTAACCTAAGCATCGGCAAATTTCGAGATACAAAAGTAATAAAATCAAAACTCCACACTGTGCAGATTTTTCATATCTTTCCAAAACATCATGAATCTTGATTCTTAGGTACTCCACAGAACTTCTTTTTACCCTTATTAAACTAATAAAAATGGATTCCGCGATAGTATAAATGGTTCTTTCTATTTAAATTTGCAAATCGTAAATTTTCGATATCGATACGATCACTTCATGTTATAGTCCTAAACTCAAAATTTTCAACATTCTTTGACTAATAGTTTTTGATATATGCGATCTCCATTATTTTCTATATTGATACGTGTCAGGAGGTATAAAATTAGAAGTACAAAAAGATGTTACATGAGTCCGAGCTCAAAAATTACAACATTTTACGGCTAATAATTTTCGAGTTATTCGAGCCATGCTCAAATACACACATGTACGAAGTGACATCTTATCGAAACTAATCAAAGTAAATATTTTCGTTTCTATTTGGAACGGAATCCCTCGGAAGTCCCCCTCCATATTTCGGTTTCTATTGGAACGGAATTTTCAGGCACCTACGCACATTTATGGTCAACTCGGACTATTCAGAGGAGCTGTGAAATGTTATAGAACCTTAAATACCATTAGTTTTTTCTTTTAAAATTTTATTTAAAAAAAAGTATTTTTTGCAAGTACAAATTCCCAGTGAAATCAGATCTAGAATTTCCAAAGTAGGTACATCAATCTATTTGGTAAGTACACACTTAATTATCTTTTCAACGAGTTTTAATCAGTTTATTTATTAATAACTTATAAGTTACATTGTTGGTAATTATTACTTGCGCAATAGTTTAGTAATAAATTTAAATTGTAACATCAAAATTTATTCATAAACAATGGAACCAATTACAATACTTAAGTGTTACGATGTGAATATTTTCAAAATATGTATTAATTATTTTAACATTTTATTTCCGGATATAGTCTCGAATATATAATTTAATTGTGTTTATTATATTCCACTTCGATTAGGACTTTGTCATTTTGTCACGTATATCTCACGAATCAAGAGCCTGTATGTTTATCTGTCTGATGAATACGTAAATCTGATGAATCAAGAGCCATTCCTAAAGGGCAATTCTGATAAAAATTTATTTATTGATTTACGTAATATCGAAAACGCTGCCTCAATTTGATACAGCTAAAGTTACTTATTCGATTTGCCTTTTAAATACTAACCTTTTTATATATACTAACCGTAAGGAAAATATCTTAAAGAAGGGGCAGGAGGTCTAAAGGGTATGAGAAACAAAAAAAGGACTTTTATATCCCTTCCTCGAAAATCCAGTATAAAAAAATTAAATTAACCACGATCAGGACTGCTTTCTGGTAATCGTGACTCAATTGTAGTACCATTATTGTAGTGCAGTGCTTGACCAGTGAAAAATTCATTTTTTCCTTTTGTGCTACTCGTTCAACGAGACAATTCCAACGAGTAGATATTTTCGATATTGTAATAACGTGCATAGAAATGTGCACGTCCTTATGACAGGACGTAAATAAACCTAAAATAAGAAGCGTAAAAGAAGTTTCAGCGATGATAACTACTCCAAATTGCTGTGAACGTTATTACAAGGTTCGAAATATCTACACTGGCAGATCAAAAGGAAATAATTTTCGTATTCTATTCGAACAGACCAACAGATAAAACCAAGTCAACATGGTGCACACGTTGCAGAAAATGTCACTGATCGGCGTAGTTTTGTGACAAATTTGCAAAAATTTTTGGATACAATCGGCCCTGGATTATCCAGAACTAGAAAATTTTAATCGAGAGAATTGTCGGATGCTATCATTTTTACCCAAAAAATAAAAATTGTTATAAGTGAAAATTCACGTCTTAAAGTCAACTAAATCTTACTCACCAAGCCATATTCTCTAATCAATATTCTAAACCTTTATAAGAGTTTGGCACAATTTGGTATCCATTTTTGTAAGATCAATTAGAAATTTATGTAAGATCAATTAATTAGTAATAAATAATAATTCATTAATTCAGACCCTTTTCAGTATAAATTTAGATTTTTGCCCCAATTTCCTAGATCAGTTTTTTTTTGCAGTCCGCCACCAAATTAGCAACGAGTACATACATAATAAGAGTAATTACGATTAGCTTATTCATACTGATAATGACTACTTGAAAGTCGAAATACGTATTTATAAAATACAGAATCTGATCTAGGAAATTGGGGCAAAAATATTATTTCGAAATATCCTAGAGTTCTCATTTATTATCTTCGATAATATTTACTCTTGTTTTCAAAAGTAAGAGTTAATTTTGCCACAAGGTTTTCTTTATTTAAAACAGATTATCGATGTATTTGAGGACACAGAAAATAAAAGTGCATTGTTTACTTTAATTATTTATTTGAATCATAATTATTCCAATGAAATTAATAATTAAAAATACAACTTTGTTACTTTTTATAATTTTTTTTAATATTATAAATTATTTAAAAGTGAATCAATGACTTATTTTAAATATAGAATCATTAATAATCAATTAAATATGATTCATGAACATTTCATATCGTTAAACGTTATTGCGCTTAACAAAAAAAAATGATGGAGATTGATGGAATACCTATCCTTGTAAAAAATTCAAAGAATTTTATCAAAAGAAAAACAATAATTGTTTATGGAAATTTTTTCATGGTTGTTTATGAAACTCATTTTAACTCCTACTAATACATCTTTTTACGAATAACTAATAACTATTTTTAATATTGTCCACTAAAAATAGCTGAAAATCAATTAAATCTTTTTTAGCCTTTTTATTTGCAAAGTGAAAATTTTCATATATGCGAAAAAAAAGAGTGATTTCAGGAAAATTGTTTCCCAAGCTTATTTTCCAATTTACTCAAAAACTGTAGAGAAAAAATGGTCATTTTATAGTTTTCAAGCGTATTAAAAATTTTTCTCATCCATACTTTTCTGTTTTCGAGGAAAATTCCATGAAAAAATAAACATTTTTTCGATTAAATGGTGTTTTCCATCACTAATTATCGACAAGAATAATTTTCCGCTTTGCATTTGCAATAAAACTAATGATTTATTTTTTATCATTATACGAGGTATAATATATACCTACTTATGTTTATTTAAACGCTTTAGTGTCAAAAATTATAAACAGGGAAAGACAATTTATATACGGATCGATAGGAAATTTTACGCTCTACTACTTTGAACCATAAAGTTTCTTCCCTAAAACGGATAGTCTTTGAATAAATAAATACATATTTTTTGGAAAATACGAAAGGTTGGAAAATATCCATTTTTCTCTAAAATACATACTTTTTAAGTAAATTTCCCAAAACTAAAAAATGACATGAAAAATTGTCGAAATCTTTTGGCGCATATGAAAGTAGCATAGTTGTGGAAAAAAATAAATTCGAGTCATTCTCAAAAACGAAAAATGATCTTGCAAATTTAAGAAGTTCGATTTTCGGAGTGGAATTCTAGTATGGTTTTCTTAATTTCCATCTTTTATCATCTTTAAAATTGAGCCATCAATATCAAATACAGAAAAAAATCTTCAACTTTATAATCAGAGAAATTAATATCTAATAAGCTAAAAAATTTTAAAACCCGACTGCATAATTTTAAGTGAAACTGCATTTGAAAGTGATTATAACATGCAGTCGAAGATATTTGTAAATTGAAAAGAAAGGATTAGAGTAAAATGAGCTTACTTCTAGCAACTTTCGCTGGTTTTCTTGACTATTTTAAATATTTTTTTAACTTTAAAACCTTTCATAAAATCGTTTTTTGAATTTTAGTAGAGTGAAATTACGCCTTGTGTATGGATTAAAAGTTCGAGCAGCCAAACTTTGGGGTTTTTCTTTTCACATCAAAAGAAGTATTTTTTGAAATTTTTCACTTTCCCGGAGTGGTGCAACATGTTTAAAAAACAAAATGGCGTCAAAAATGAAATTTTTTTTCAGAAATTTTATCATTTTTATTTTATATTCGCAAAAGGAGACATCGGTGCATGTCCAAATTTGGTAAGTTTGTAGTCAATGTTAAGAACTACTCCTCATATTTGGTGGGGTTTCGTCCCTTCCCCTCCCAGTTATATATATATGTATACATACATATGGTAAAACAGTTCATTTGACTTGAAAAATATTTGATTGATTTTAATGAAACTAATATCAATAGTAGGATTTATTACTTACAACTTTCGGTTCAAATTTTAGCGAAATCCATTAAATAGTTCGGCCAAAATTTCCAATTGAGGGAATTGTTTAAAATGGCTGCCATTTTATGCCATTTTGTTCTACGAGGTTAAATTTTTGCAAATTCAAAATTTTTATGACGTATAAAGGGGTTTTTGGGATCGCTGATCTCGAACTTTTGGCCCAAATTAGTACACCCCCTAAAAATATGAGGAGTAGTTCTTAACATTGACTACAAACTTACCAAATTTGGATATGCACCGATGTCTCCTTTTGCGAATATAAAATAAAAATGATAAAATTTTTGAAAAAAAATTTCATTTTTGACGCCATTTTGTTTTTTAAACATGTTGGTTGCACCACTCCGGGAAAGTAAAAAATTTCAAAAAATACTTATTTTGATGTGAAAAGAAAAACCCCAAAGTTTGGCTGCTCGAACTTTTAATCCATATAACAGCCTTTTTTTGCTTAGATTTACTCCAGTATTTTTTTATCTATTATTAGTACCAAGTAGTATTTTTTATCTATATTAATTTAATATTGATACCAAGAGGTAAAACTTATATTTTATTTTGTTCAAATTTAATAGAAAATGAATAAATAGTTGATTATCATTAATAATTAATTATATATTTATAAAATTCATAAACAATTAAATGGAATTATAAAATATATTAGAAAATTTTTATTTATATTTATCTATATGATTTCTGCATTCTAAATATTAACATATGAATAATTTAGCATTTAAAATTTTTGAACTCGTGCAAAAAAAGGAGGGAGGGGAACTAATATTTTTACTTAATTACTTTTTTCTTTACACCCTACGGCAAAAGTATACCCATACTTTTTTGTAAAACGTTAAATTTTCTACAAATTAAACTATTCAAACATCCCACCCTTTTTACGATAAAATGATTTTTTTAATTTTAAAGAAATTATTTTCTACCTTTTAGTTCTGATAGTTACAAAAGCGTGTTTTTTAGTTTTTTAGACTATATTTTATTTATTAAAAATTCAGTATAAATATGGTGGGAGCGCAAATAAATGCTTATTTTTCAGATATTGAAATCGTTATTCCTGAAAATGCTGATCAGGATAATCAAATAAACTTTAAACTTCAAATTATTGCCATCGGTCCCTGGCAAGTATGCCAAATTTCGAGTTAATCCTACGTTTTTAAATTGGTCTAAATCATGTTCAAAGGTCATACTAACATACTAACATCCCAACATACTAACATATGTATGAAGCTAATAAAAGCGTGTTAAAAAGCAATTCAATAAAGATTTGTTTGCGAATCGCTTTATTCGGTAACTCAATTATTTATTTTAGTTTCAAAATGTTTGGATAATTTAATATCCTTCGACTTAATATATTTAGGGTAACCTTTTTTTCTTTTTTTGACTCCACTGTTACTACTTCATTCTTAACGTTCGAACTAAACACTAATTATTTCTTTAATTTTTCTAAACTTGTGTAAAATTATAAAAGATTAATTATTATCATGTGGAAAATCTAAGGTCTATTAAAAAACTTCTTTTTTTTTAAATACTTAGATGACTTTGACATTGAATTATGATTTTTGGTATGACTTTTGAACTTGAAATTAGCTAAATATAAAATTGATTGAAAAATTGCGTTTTTTCCATTAATTAAAGAAAAATTATAGCTATTTATATGATGAAAATGATTTTTTTAATATTTATATAATAAGTAATAGTTGAGAGTCAAAAAACCCCATATCGTCACTTTAGCGTCCAAAACTGATTTTTGTCAAATCTTCCTTTGGCGAATAAAAACTTATCCTGAGTACGGAGTGTTGCAGTGGGTTTTAGTAACCGAGCCGATATGTACGAAACGAAACGATATGATTTTCCCTGATAAAATTAGAAAATTTCTAGATGATAAAAAAACGTCGAATAACCGGGTAGTTAAGTTAGGTAGGTAGTTAAGTAATTCTTTAGAATATTGTTTAAACTATAAATATTGACCGAATCGCTTCGGAAAAAATTTTTCCATACCATTGAGGTCAAAATTAACAAAAGCCTCCACTTTTCGAGTAAAAAATTCGTAAGATTTGAAAAAATTCAATTTTTACGATTTTAATCCCTGAAAAAGTGTATGAAAAAATCAGATTTTTAATAGGTATAATATTTTTAATAGGTATAATATTTTTCTTTGTAGTTTAAAGCTTACTTAACAACATCACACAAAAATTTTTCGCCTAATTGAATTTTAAGTGCTTGATTGTTAATTGTTAAGAAAGCGCAAAAAACCACCCAACAACAATGATTTTCTGTTCTATACATTCTAGAAAGAAGGGTTCACCCATGGACTCGAAATAAAGGCAAAAGAAAAGTTCGAAAAATTTTCCACAATGCAACACTCCCGGAAAATTGCATAGACCGTTTTTTCAAATTTTGGGGTAGGTTGGGTTTTGGAAGATGAAATTTTACGAAATTTTCTGTTAATTTGACTTTATTTCGAGTTCTTGGGTGAAAATCCCATCTTTCTATCTTGTATAGAACAGCAAATCATTATTGTTGGGTGGTTTTTCGGGCGCTCTCTTTATTTGCCGTATCTATCAGAAAGCATCATTCATTCCCCTATAAAAAAATAAGTACGTAAATACCTTCAATTTAGATACCTCTTAGAAACAAATTAAATTTTGTTTGGAATTTTTTGAGTGGCTTTTTAAATTATTCAGACATATAAAAAATTATATTCTAATTAAAAGTACAGTTAATTAATTATTAACTTTTTATTATTATGTAATTTTATTTTATTACTCTGAACGAAAATTAAAACCATTATAAACTGAAAATGAATTTCATTTGAAAATAATTATTTTAAGTACAATATAATTTTAGTTAGGTATTATTTAAGCTTTAGCTACATGATAACATCTTTTTCTTCAATTATAAATTCAATTGAAAAATACTACATTTAGTAAGATCCTGGATTAATTACACAATGATTGATATAATCGTCATTGATAAGTAAGTTATTTTAAAAATAGTGTTTGATATTATTTCAAAATAATATATTTTTAAAAACAATAAACACTAAACACTCTTCAGACTTTGAAGGTCACATAAATTTCTTTAATCATTTTGAAATAAACATCCTTTAATGAATGAAGATTTGTTCGGAGATTAATATTAAATAAGTTGTTTCAAACATTTTAAAATTATTTTTAACATTTTTCGCCTAAAATTAATAAAAGTAAATTTTGGCATTGCATGTGTAGTATATTCGTTTCACATGAAAAAAAATCTTCCATGTAAGTTTTATTGAGAACTAGCTGTACCTCGCTACACTTCACTGTGAGACATTATGGTCGCATGCAAATAGATGAGAAGTATCTAGTAAATTTTATGAAATTTGATAAACCCCATAAAAGTGTTCACAACTTTTAAACGACTGACAGAAAAAATTTAATAGATATTTTATAGAACCGTAACTATAGTAGTTCTGTATTAAATATTCATTCCATGATATTTGATTTTGTAAGAAAATCTTTTATACTGTATTTGCTTTAGTAATTTGTTAAAAAATTTAAGTTTCTATTTTCAATGGTTTGCCAATTTTTGTCGGTTCAAATTTTTCGTACAACGCATTGATTATAAGTTTATTACATAAATAGATAGGAAAGTCTACTGAACATAAAATGTTGTTCAAAAATCCCTCTGGATTAAGGCACTTATAGTGAACTTTTTTTTTTTTTAAATGGAGGGAATTAGGTTTTATTCAAATTATTTCTATGCAGTTTATCATTTTTTTTAATTTTTTTGTACTTATTTGTCTTCTAATAACATAAAGTGAAGTCTTACCATGTTTAACCATTTTAGTTCATTAATAGTCAATAATAATCACAAATAAGCACGACCTAAAGGTACTCAACATGATTTACAAGATATGGAATCGGTTTAGGCCTGAAACACTTCTTTGGGGATAGACCCTTTACCCTTCTTCTAATGAGAATTTAAAAAAAATGTCCACCATAATTTGTTCAATTTTTTGGTGTCTAAGTGTAATTTTTATCACGTTTTCATAAATATCTACCAATAGTTCTGGTATTCGCTTAATGTCGATCCAACATGATTATAATTACTAGGTCATTAATATTACAAGAGTTGGAGATTAAATAGATTTTTGATGAAAACCTGATTGTTTGGAAAAGCGTCACTAAGGGAAAGTAAGAGATAATCCTACTAAAAAGATTCAACAACCAAAATGCTTCTTATAATTTTATTTCGTAAGTTGAAGTACAACTGTGCAAGTAACAATTTAAGTGCTTCTTATTGGAAATATGTGGCTACAGTGACAATGGATCTATCAAATTATAAATACGACTGATAGATTTCGTTACAGTATAATAATAAAACTTTGTTTATGTACAATGTTTTAAAATCTTTTTTCTTTTACAATGAAATGACCCTATAATAGAACTAACTAATCTAGTTCTATCTACCCGTGTGGCCCCGCAATGACAAGTTATTTAAACAAAGATTTAAAATTAAAACAAACATATTATCTATTTTAAACACGGATTTATTTTAATAATAATCAATTGACAACTTAAAAGACTTCTACTATAAAAAAAAAGACTCCAAACTGATAAAGACCAACCATAATGACTGAACATAAAATTTCATCAATCTTAATTGTACACAATAAAAATAATATGTTTAATAATAAATAAATTATTATCAAGAATGCAAATAGATAATAATTAAATTACAGTGTGGTTTTTAAAAATGGATCTATTATTTATAATACAATTTATTTTAATCACATGTACATTTTTTTAATCACACGTCTATATTTTTAATTTTGAATACAATTAGGGTAGGTTGGGTGATAGTAGCTGTCCACGAAGGACACGCTTAGGCTATAGAGCTCATTGTGATACCATATATGTGTTTTACCACCTTTCCGCTGATAATTTCATTTATCAGCTCCTCAATTTCAGAAGCTGAGTGCACCTCCTTCAAGTATATACCATGCACTACACCAGCCCATCACAACTACTAATCAAATTAATTTTGTTGCGACGGCGGGAATCGAACCCGCTACCCTATGCATACCGCGGACTGAATTGGGTACGACTTAACCAACTGAGCTAATACAACGAATATAATTAGAATAGCAAATTTATTCAGTACATTTAAAAAACAAGTGAAAACAAACAATTAACTGAGTTAATTGTTGAAATACCATGTATAGACAGTGTTGATTAATCTGCCACATTACACATACATACATGGCACATACATATAACTGATATACGCATATAATACTACAATTTGCGCACAATATGCGCTCTCACGGGTAAACAGTGATGTTTAGGAAAAAATGTTTCAAACAAAAGTTGCTTATTTTTTTATAAGGAACATTTTTTTTTTAACTTTTGTTCTATCTCTAACGATTTACAAGATGGGTCCTACGTACCCAAGACTCAATTGATCTATGCTGCTCATTTACGAACTCGATCTCACTGTTTACGTCCTGAACACACTATGCCAATTTCAAGTTCGTTTTTGAGTAACCGTGATGACAGACGACAGACAGACAGACAACCGGAAATGGACTAATTAGGTGATTTTATGAACACCTATACCAAAATTTTGTTCATAGTATCAATATTTTTAATTGTTACAAACTTGGGACTAAACTTAGTATACCTTGGTATATTTCATATACATGGTATAAAAAGACCATATACTACAATTCATTTTTTTTACATTCAAATAAAAATTTAAAAAATAAATGACAAAAACATGTACATAGCTAGCAATTCATCCAGTTGTGGCTCTGCTAATTTTTAATGCTTACTAATTTATTCAAATCCATACATCAAAAGCATCGAAATTTTCTATAATTTCTCTTTTTCAATGTTTGTTTAACCTTTAATGCTCTATTTCACTGACAATTAGTATTTGTACCTTATAAAGAAGGTAGAAGGATAAAAGTATTTTCTGATTAGGTACATTGAATAATGCTTGTCTATCGATAATCAACCTGCAACTGACAAGAAGTTCTTGGCTTCGTAAAAAATACTCTGTTATGATATGTGTACATAGTCATATGCATTGAAGATAAAAGTCAATCTTGTGCTACTATTTGCTCTCACTTAGACTATAAATAAGACAAATTAACCTTAATAAGCCAAAAGCTATATTATGATTGGCCTCGCAGCTATCTTTAAATTCTTATCAAATTTATATTAAAGATTTTCTTTGAGAAATGTAGGCAGATATTGGGTTTGTACCGATGATGAAATCAAAATTTCATCAAATAGCAATAAAATCACTTAATATTTACAGCAATATATTGAGTACGTTTAATGTGCTAAAATCCAAAATTTGAATTTTTCTACTTTAATATTAGTTAAATGTATTAATTTACCAAAATACATTATTTATCTTAATTGTAGGAAAGTCAAGTTTCAACAATTTACCGCCTCTATCGAATCGATAACTATTTCTATAAGTTTAATATTTAATATCTTATTTTAAAAAAAACAACTAGAAAAGGGTATTTTGAAATATGAAAACTACGAAAAAAAACTTGCAAATATTAGAACTGTTCATCATAAGTCTACGATTGACTATAGCTCTTATACTACCATAAGAACCAAACCTAATTGGCTCAAAATGGCGGCGTTATCTTAGTTCTCCTTTGTTAACTCCAGTAAATATGTTTATTGCTAGGTTATGGCATCATAAATATTAGTACATAACAAGTGGAAACAAACAATTGACTGAGTTAATTGTTGAAATACCATGCATAGACAGTGTTGATTACTCTATCACATTACACATACATACATGTAACACATACATAACTGATATTTCACATATAATAGGTACATACTATACAATTTACGCGTAATTTGCGCCCTCACGGGTGAACAGTGATGTTTACGAAAAAATGTTTCAAACAAAAGTTGGTTATTTTTTATCAGAAATATTTTTAACATTTAAACTTTTGTTCTAAACATTTTCTTTATTTAACTAAGAAAATTTGCTAAGACTGCACAGCCCCTGCGTGTTGCATTTTTATTCTGTGTAATATTGGAAAGGGCGTATAAACTAGTAAGTAATGTCAAATTTATATTGATTATTTATTAATAACAAATAAAATTTTCATAAACAATGATTGACCCATTTCATATCTTATCATAAATGTATGTTTTATTATAAATTATTTATTTTATTTATAAATGTTAAATGATCTGAAACTATTCGTTCAGTTCTCTGTAATGTCTATTTTAAAATAGATAAAGTTTTTATTTATTTATATTAGTTTTACAAAAACATGATTACCATTTTAAAATATTGAATTTAGTATATTATGTTTTCTTTTATAAATTTTTTAACTTTGTCTTTTTTTAAGTTAAATACGAATATAGTAGATCATTAAAAAATTGATTTTCGTTTACTTAAAGAACAAGAAAATTGCATTTCGTTGATTTTATAATTGCAAAATTATCTGTAAAAGTTAACGCTGAGGTATATAATTTCTGGAATTTTATTGAATTCCTTCCTCTAAAAATGCAACTATTACATACTCTGTCTGGTTAATGTACACAATATCCAGGAAATCTCTAGAATATCAGCAAGAGATCAGCTAAAGTTTAAAACTAAAAGGAAATGAAATAATGAAAATCTTTTTGTATCAGCTTGTTATATCCAGTAATAGCAAAGTCAAATAGATAACTTAGTCTTACTAAATACGGTCATTGTAGAATAGATGCTGGGTTGAGTTAACACGAGTTGGCCTAATTTAAAATTACTGTATGCATGCCAAAAAATGCCATCCTACTCACTCTAAATTTACATAAAATCGCAACTTAATTTTTCTATCCAAATTTACTAGTCATTTAATGTACGAAATATTTACAGATTGGTCTTAGAACAATTCGAATCGCACAATACTCCCGACTGAGATCTGCATACCTATATATCCGTTTAGAAATTTCATAGAACCTAAATCTTAGAACCTAAAGTTCCTCTCATCTACATGCAATATACCATAATACCTGAAGAAAAAGTACTTACATCATCTCTAGCACCGAACCGTATAAATGGGCATTTGGAGACAGAACTACTGGCGCTAAATTTTGTTTAGCTTTTAGTCTCATTAAGTTTAATCGTTAAAATTAATGAAAATATTTTATTGTGCGACATGTGGAATAATTTTTCACACATGTTAGTTTCACGTTGTTTCAATTATAAGTACACATATACACACTATAAACTTCTTTTTTATGAATTAAAAACAAAAAAAGTACCATGATTGATTACAAATTCAACCTTGAACTTATGAGATCACGGTTCTTTCGTATAAAAGTTCTGGTTGGGGACGATATTTAAGATTTAATGGAAAAAATACATATGTCTGAATACTTTTTTTTTTATTAAAAAGAATAGGTAATTGAATAAATTTAATTGTAAGCATTACAATTTTTTGTGTTTGGATTTTATTACTGTATTGTGTTTAATAAAATTAATTATTTTCACAGCGTGTTCCAAAATACTAAAAGTTCGGGGACGGTCAAATATCTCAAGAAAAACGTATCAAAAACATAGGTAACGTGACTTGTTATTGAATAGTGCGAAAGTTCATGAAACTGTAGGCCAGAATATGAACGGGTTTGAAAATGGATTGTTTGCATTAACTATACAGGGTGGTCCAAGATGTAACAGCAGAACTTCATCAAATTGGTAGGTACTGTTAAAATAATTAGAATTTCTCAATACACTTATAGACTGAAAAGCATCCTTTTCTAGGTATAGACAATTTTAGACAAAAAGAGTATTATTAAGAATATGGCTGGTTAGAAAAATTTAGCCCACAATGCCCCTAGCATGGAGTATTGTGTAACATGATTATATTTGCAATAAAATCTGTGACGCTAGAGAATTTTTTCTCAAAACGGTGTGATGGCATATCCATATCTCTATCGTAAATTTTCACCATGAGCCTTAATTTATCACCATGAGTGAAATCATGAAGGAATCTTACCGTATACTGTGAATATTTACAAAAATATATTTTTTCTTCTAAAATTTTAACACTCTGTGTCTAGAAAAAAACACTTTCCCAGCAATAAATGTATTGAGAAATAAGCATTATTTTAACGTTATCAACCATTTGATGAAGTCTCGATGTTATAACTTAAGCCACTCGTTTAAGAAGAAATGTAAAAAACGCTTTTACATAAGATAAAACATTTCACGATCCATTTCTTTCTAATCTTGAGACAATTTTTAATCATAGTTATGATCCAAATTAACATCTGTAACTACATTATCTCTTCTTTCCAACCCCTTTTAACTAGTTTTATTCAATTTCTACTGGGTAAATTATTTGACTGATTCTATTACCATTTTTTCATCGAGTTTATATATAACTTGAAATAGTCTGTCTTATTCAATTACAAAATTTCCTACAAACCTTGACTAAATGGCCATAGAATATAATTATCAAAAAGTGTGGCAGTTATAACTACTTATTTATCAAATAATCCGACTTGAATCATTTTTATCTATCTCTATATAAAAGGATAAGTTTCAGAAAAAATTTTTAAATAAAAACGAAAGACAATGTACATCAGGTATATCCCGTTGGAATAAATCAAATTCACATTTACAACATGGGCTAGGGGTGGAAGCTAATTTGAGTGTCATTTAATTTATTAAACGATATTGTATTTATTAAATGATTTTTTTTAATGGAGATGTAATTTTCATATATTATCGATCATACTGTAGTAGTTTATTAATACTTATTTCTGAAATACACTTAAAGGTAGCATATGAAATAATTAACACTAAATAATTTAGGCATCACATTTCCATAGTTCAACGATCATTTATAGAATGGATTCGTCCAATATAAAATTAATTTACTGCTATAAGCAAACAATATTGAAAACAAAGTATAAACTATAAACACTCACGCGACCATCATATGAGACCTGTCATGAGGATATATTCTTGTCTACTTTTTCTTCGATGTACGTCCATTATAGTAGCAAATGCGTTAAACATTTTAGAATAGACGTTTAATTTGCTATGAAAAGCTATCTCGTTTATCTTAAAATCTCTGAATCTCTTCTTTTAATATTAGTTCAATAAAAAATTGAAAAGTCGGGTGGATTATTTAGTTTGAGTTAAAAATAACCCGGTAAAATTTTATATATCATAAATATTAAAACCAAAAAAAAAAACTGCGGTCTGATAAGGTTGAATAATATTTAAACTAAAACAAAAATATCTTTGAAAAAAACTTTCTAACTGTAGGGTTACCAGGGATATTTATTATACATGGGTATAAAAGCAAGTTGAAGTATACCATTACTCCAAATTTGTTTCGAACAATAACGCGCTGATATAAGTCATGCCGTGGTGTTACGAAAGAAAGCTAGTTGCATAGTTGGTTTTAAAGAAAGTTCATTCTATGAAGGTTAGGTTATGTTAGGTAAGGTTATATTGGCAGTCCACGAAGGACACACTTAGGCTATAGAGCCTATTGTGATACCATATGTGTTTTACCACCTTTCCGCTGATAATTTCATTTATCAGCTCCTCAATTTTAATATTTTCAGAGGCTGAGTGCACCTTCTTCATGCATATACCATGCACTACACCAGCCCATCACAACTATTAATTAAATTAATTTGTGTTGTGACGGCGGGAATCGATCCCGCTACCCTAGGCATACCGCGGACGGAATTGGTTACGCCTTAACCAACTGAGGTACAAGGGTTGACACAGGTAACTCAAAAATAAGTTTCTACAGGCGATTTCTATGGCAATTTTTACTAATTTTTTAGTATTTTACACACATAAATCAAGAAAAACTAACCATGCAAATACATTCAATTGTAATATAAATTGCTTCTTTTCTTTTGTTACAAAAATAAAATATTTAATAGATATAAAAATTGCCAACGTGTTTCTCCTGATAAATTTATTGAACAAAATAAACAATGAAAATTTAAAAAACCGGTACATTTGACCCATGTAAGGAAGTTGAAGTGTACTCCTCTACACTTAATAACACTACATGTTTATACTAAAACCAGTTTCATCTCTTTATCATAACTATTATTGAACAATTTATTTGTTTATAAAAATTGCAAAGTTGATAAAAATATTAATAATATCCAGGTTATTAACTTGAGGTAATGACTTCTCTTATTCAAATTAATAACCTCGATAAACATTTCATCTATGAAATACCTACAGAACGATCAAAACTTTGCATGTGTATAACCAAACAATTTTTTGGTTATAATTTTAAATTGCATTTTACTAGTATGCCACAGGCGTAGGCTTCCACCCATTGACCGACACACCGAAAATGGCAATTTTCTGAGTGTCGACCAAAGAAAAACCCGTTTTATCGATTATCGAACAAAATAATTTGTTCATTGTTCAATGATCTTCCTGTCAGAATAATAACAAACCGCAGTTTTTTAAAGTCATAAATTAAAATATCACAATGAAAATTACCTCTGTTTATAGCACTGTTATTTCTTACTACTATGTATTTTTTTGATAATTTAAAAATTTAAAAAAAATCGATAAAAATGTATGACGCATGTTACATGATGTATGATCATGGTACAACTTCCTAATGTAACATTGTTCACATTCTAATGTATCTAGAATCACCCCCATCGATTAAACCTGAAGACGTTCTTTTCTTCAACACGTAATCGTTAAATTTCACTCTAAGGGACAGCATCATTATGGATATGATTAAAACATAGAAAATCCTTCGTTTCTTTTACAAGCATCCTGCAGCAACCTCAAATGGTATTTTTAATAACTTGAGGTCGAAAAGACTTTTTTTAACTTCACAACTCTAACTTCTTTTTCAACTCAATTTTGAAGTAGATATTTTCATCCGATTGAGCTGAAATTTTGCATACACATTTAGTTTGGATGGCAATGCATGGTAAGGTTGCGCCGTCCTGATTTTCCCATTGCTTCCACCATATTTTATATAAATACATTTATTTAGTCTTAAATTAAAAATTTTAATAAAAAATACTTTTTAAGAGAAAAGCTTTTATAACTCATTCATACCCGACTGTATGTAAAAGCTTGAGGCGCTTAAAATCAAGGATGGATTGAAAAGTAATTAGGCATGTGGAGTAGATGCGGCGTTCCGATTCATTTTTGATATTTTAAATTAACCGCCTCAAGCTTTTACAAATTGTCGGATATGAGTGACAAGATAAAATTATTTTCTACTTTTTAGTACAATAAAAGCTTTTCCCTTAAAAAGTATTTTTTATTAAAATTTTTTTTCCACTTATACTTCGCGTACCTATACTTGGAAACCCATAAAACACAAAAATGTAAGTGTAAAATTAAATGTTTAAATGATACACATATTCAAGATACATTAGGATGACAGATTCAAGGTACATTTTTAACGTTATCTTAAAAACTGAAATATGATATAACAACTTACTTAGCAATAACGAAAGAGTTACATTGAATATGACGCATTTAGAAGAAATGAAATTTTCTACATTTTTCGCAAAAAATTCTATTTTTAATTTATCTGGAAACAAAACCACATTAATAACTAATCTTGAGCCTATCTACCTACATTCTGATAAAATACAAATATTGTCCAATAAATATCAATTTCAACCAAGAAATTACGAATGAGTCAAGGTAAGTACAATTGTTTAATAGATGTTCACATGAGGTAATAAAATTTATCCACTTATTTCATGCTATTCTCAAATTATATGTTCTATCCTTATTTTTTTAATATTTTAACCTTTAGTCTTTTCTAATTAGATTAATTAAATCTTAATATAGATTGTAGAGGTAAAAAAAAATTGTATATAATAATTATTCAAGAAAATTTATGTGTATTTTCACTAATAATTACGTAATGGCGTTTATCACGTGGAGTTATCCATTGTATAGTTGATACTTTACACGTTCCCAACAATGCATTATGCACCAGCACATTTCTAAAGATTTTTATCCAACGTGAGTATCAATAGTTTCCACATTTATCGAATTGCAATTGCAATTTTAAAGCAGCAAATACCAATGAACCGTGCAAGGCGAACTACATAATATATTCAATTTCCCAAATTTCAATGACAGTAGTATCTGTACTAAAGAATTGCGGAATCAAATATTTTAACGGAAGTTCTCATGGTTTTTTTACTCTTACTGTCGCTCTACCAATTTAAGAGTTTTCAAAAAAAGTTTTTATTAAAAACAATGTTTCTTTTTTAAATTTTCATTTTACATAATTCCAAATTTGAAACTTCCAATTTATATTTTGAAGAAAATTCTTCTAATTTATATTTTGAAGAAAAAGTCATATTCACTCTACACATTATATAATATGAAAAATGTTTATGCACCAAAGTCAAAACTTTTCGCATTTGGGAGGGCATATTTTGAATTCAATTATGATTTTAGCAATTTGTTAGTGTTTTTGTTACAAATCTTGAAAATTTATGTAAAAAGCCAAATTGAATTGAATATTTAATTTTACTAGCAATTACTCGCCGCGTCACTGTTCAATTTAAACTGTAGAAACAAACTGACTTATCCATCCTTTGGTTCAAAATTTCCTGCTGTAATTATTTAGTCCGGAACCCATTTTTTTTGAAAATAAAATAAAACCCATATTATTCGCTGATAATGTAGCTTTCTTGAAATAATTTTTAAAATTAGTTGATTCAAAAATGATTTTCATACAAACATTCTCCACCTTAAGAGTTAAATTTCTAAAAAGTTTTCCTTAGTGCTCACGTACTTTTTCTAAAAAATTCACATGAATATTTTGAGGCTTTAGCCCCAGAAGTCTGGGCTCTGCGCTGATATGTCAGTCAGTCAGTCAGTCATTTATTCTATTATGTATGTTACAGTCAAAACTCTTAACCGGTGAAAGTATTTTTAACTGACAAAACAGCCAAAAGTACTATTGCCCAATGAAGCTGGTCAAAACTAGTGATGACCTACTTTGATTTTTGTTTACTTCAATTAAAGTTAAATATACAAATAGTTTTATTTCCATTCCAAACAATTACAAGCAAATTTGACTGACTCTCTAGCAGGGTTACATACCAAAACAACTCGGTCATTACAACTACGGTAAAAACACCTCGGCACAAAACAACCCGACGTCAAAACAACGCCGTGGGTCAGTGAATGAACGCAATCACAGGGTTAATCAAAAAAGCCAAAAAATCCGCAGACCCATACTAACTCGTCTCTATTAAAAACATGACCAACTCGTGAATCAGTGAGTGAACGCAGTCGCATGGTTAACGCGAGTTGTTTTTGCACAGAGTTGATTTTACCGATATTGTTTTGGCACCAGGTTGTTTTGGTGTCAAGTTGACTTAACTGAGTTGTAATGACGGAGTCATTTTGATCAGAGTTATTAAATATCGAGTTATTCATGACGGTTCCCCTCTACTCTAAAGATTAACAGTCAAAGTCACAAATTTACTTTACTTTAATTATGCAAATTTACAGTCAAAAGCACTATTAACCAATTATTTTCAGGCAAAACTACTATAAACCTGTGCAGTCCACAAGATTTTTGACTGTGATATATATACTGGTTAATATGACAAGGAATGAATGCAAAATAGCAATCTATCGCTTTTTGAACAAAAGGATTTCACAACCTTTCTGTAATGTTGCAATTATAGTTCTGTATCGATTAAATGAAAATGCTACTATATAACGAAAATTTTGCCCGTGTAACACCATTTCATGCGATTTTCTTGGGGAGCAATTGATTATCTTGCAATACGTGAGAATTTGAACATAATTTAGTCTACAAATTTTGTCAGTTTATTTTTTGTTACCAAAATAAATATTTTTACATTGAAATTTTTTGGAATAATATTTGCATAATAAATACATGTCAAATTCAATATTGACTTTAAAAAAATTATTAAGCTTGTGTACATGACCACAAACGTCTTGTAAACAAGTAGAAAAAATGATTTAGTCGTTAAATTTTTTTAATATAAACCATAATTAGTATTTTTTTATAGAAACCATTTTGATAATAATAAACTCTCATCACCGGATTAATTATTGTATCATCGCCGCGTCGAGTGTAATATTCGATTTTCTAGCCTTTTTGATTTCTGTTTTGCTTTATTTTATGATCGATATGATTTTACACATCCTTATATACATAAATGATCTTTATTATATTGGGTCGTATAGTTGTAGCAATTAAAAACGTACCGGGAAAAAGTCGAATTGTATATAGAACTTTTTTTTCGGTAATATATCCATTCGACGGAATGGATTCTATTCTCGCTCAGATGTATATAACTTCATATTGATCCATGACCTTATAGATCAAAATGGTAAATTTTTTAATCAATTTGGATTTCAAATATATTGAAAATAATTAACTCACATAAATTCAATTGTCAACATTATTAAAAAATACAACGACTTCTTCGAAAAATAAAACTAATGGCGTACATAAAATTTTGTCAGTTTCTTAGAAAAAAATTGATTTCTCTTACGTAAACTTTAGTCAAAATTCAAAACAGACTATTTCGTCGAATAATAATAAACAAAGTATTATTAATATAATAATTTATGTATTACAAAAAAAAAATTGTTTTTATAAGAAAACAAGCTTACCTAACTAGTATTTTTATTTGAAATAATATTTGAGTTTTCCTCGGACAATAAATTAATTTTAATTATCTGCCTAATTAAAATTTTAGTTTGTTTACTTAAAATTTAGATTGCAATGGCTACCTGCCTGCCTTCATAGAATTTTGATTAAGAAACCGCAGAAAAATAAGCAAAAAAGTAAAAAATAATTTTAAAATATGTACCTCCTATATGATTTCTTTATCTGTAATTTCATTTTGACATCAACGCTAATCAAATCGTCAGTGAGAGATCGCTTTATTAACGTCGACTTCGAAAGATAATTGCATTTATCTGAAGTCAGTTTAATTTTTTTATTTTATGCTTACCTATATGTTTAATGTTTAAAAAAGGCAGAAATTAAATTCCAGCTAATTATAACTCTTTGAGTGATTTTATAAATTTATAAGACCTATATTCCTTTGGGGTAAAATTTTTCTTTAAAATACTATTGGAATTTTATATTCCAATTGAAGTCCAAAAGAATCTCTAAAATCAGTTCAAAATCAGTGAAGGTGGTAAGCAAAAATTACAATTTTTGCCAACGTTTGTTTTTAATTATTAGACGTAAACTGGCGCCCCGACGAACTTCGTACCGCGTAACAGTTAATGAATGTCGTGTTCGTTGGTCACTTTCAATTTTTGAAAACAAAGACTAACAAGCTATAACCTTCGCTTCCCCTTCCATATCTTGTCTCTCCTTTTGTGCACAATTTCATGCACTTTAATATGTGTTATTTGCTGACAATGTAACATTCTATTAGCGAAATTATTTTAAAATCGCTTTAGTAGTGGATTCAAAAATGACGGGTTTTCATACAAATTTTCATCCTCCTTTCTCCGAGGTTCTTTTTACTAGTTATTATTCTATTCTTGAAGGAATCCAACCAATCAGAATCATTAAAATCGGTCCAGCTATTCTTGGGTTATAAATGGAATAACTAACCCGACTTTCGTATATTTTAAAATCAGCATTAGTAAACGCAGTAAGCGTAACCAAAATTCGTTTTAAAATTCCAGATGTAGTCTCTGTGTCACAAAAAATGCACGGATAATACTTTTTTGACACAGAGATACTTCATCCCTACCTAATATCCCCAAATCCAGCCTTCTTGAAATCAACTTCTTCGTGACGTTATCAGCTCTTATACCGTTAAACCCATAATCCTACCAAAATCTTAAAATATAGTTTAAACAAGTGAAAACAAACAATTGACTAAGTTAATTATTGAAATACCATGTATAGACAGTGTTGATAACTCTGTCACATTACACATACATACATGCCTCACATATATAACTGATATACCCATAAAATATTAAGACTACTCAATTATTTAAAGAAATTTGAATGTTTTTTTTTTTTTTCAAAAGTAGGTGTGTGTTTGTATATTTGATTTTTTGCTAAAAATAATTATTAGCCATAATGATTATCATCAACCTTTAACAAATATAAAATTTAGTATTACATAATTATAAAAACTGGTTCTCTTTGGCTATGAAACTAGTTTTTCATAAAGTGGATTTTTTTTTAAATAATAACTAATAAACTTTAAAATATGTTTTATTTCAAGAAGCAGAATATATTTGCTTCCTTATTTCCTATCTACCTTACAAAAGAAGATATAAAATATCATTCTTTATGTCATATGAAATGTAAGTTTCAACAAGGCCATGAGAGAATTAAAATTGAAAAATTTATTCTAATTAATATTTCATTTCTTTTTTTCATCAAAAGCGATTTTCCCGAAACTACGAAATATGTGGTACAATGAAAAAATGTGGTAATAATAAACCATGTGAGCTACAGTTATTTTAACTTAATAATCGATCTCTTAAGAGATTATTTCATTTTCTTAAATTTATTGATGGACCATTTTCCTATGTTCATTATAGTTGCTATTTTCTAAGTTAGCTTATAGGGAATAACTTAATGTCGATCTACACATTTCAGTAACAGTACCAAAAAAATTAAGCACTTTTTCTTAGGCTTTTTGGTGATGAAAAGTTGCATTGCGTTTGCATAAGAGTGATTTTCACTTATTTGAAAAACGAAATTTGTCTCATGACTTTCTTTAAATTTTTAAGCATCCATAATTTCCAGAAATCTATGTTATCAGAAAATTGTCAAGTCTTATCATATACTTGTTAAGATATCTTTCCCATATTAAAGTCCTTTTATTTTATAACTTTGGCATTTGATTAAAGGGGGCGTCTCAAACGAAAGGTTGTAAAACTGCCCCAAACAGTCAAAAATTTTGTGCTGGGTATGTCTTGATATCCATACCCCACCGGACTGGAGAACCAGTGTGCTATGAAAGTAGCAAACACCCTTTTTATTATTTCATACATGTGTGTATGTATATATATCAATACATTCAACAAACCGTTAGTGAGAGGATGTATTAATGTATCAAACTTTATTAATCTTATTTTTTATGAAATCATTTTCAAAAAAATTTTTAAGCTAAATTGTGCAAATTGTTATATTCTTATCAAATAGTTAACAAAATTCAAAATTTTATTTTTATTTGTTTAATTAAAAATCAAAATTTGTTTTTACACTTACGTTTTTTTTTTTATATATGAGAAAATTAAATACTTCAAATATTTTCTTACGATATTTCTAAAACGATGAGAAACAGAAAGGTGTAATAAATTAAAACTGGTGAACAGTATAGAAATTCTACAAACGGAAAACGCGTAATGTATAGAGATTGTGTGGCATTTCAGATTTTTATTAAGATACATTTAAGTAACTTAATGAATTGTTTACATAATATATACCAATAAGATATATTTGGTTAAAAGTGAGATTAAATGCCAGGATCTTTTTTGGATGCAATTTTCAATTTTTAATTCAGAAACCAAGAATGTAAAGAATTTTTGGAATGAAATTCAAAATATAATATTTAATCTCAGAGTCAGACCACTTTGCTGGAATGAATCGAGATCCAAACCTGTGCCATAATTTTTAATAATTTTATTACACTCAAAAATTTCGTTTTGTCGTTGTTTATCAGCCTTGAAAAACAAACCTTTTTTTCCTGTCGAAAAGTCAATTTTCTTTACTTATGTATAAAACAAGCACCATTTATAACCAAGGATCTTTACGCAAGAAAAACTTTGACTGGAGTTTTAGACCTTAATCATCTCTCCGGAATCAGACTTCAAAAGACCACAGGCATAGATTACTTCATCAACACTGTCTATACATGGTATTTCAACAATTAACTCAGTCAATTGTTGGTTTTACTTGTTTATTTTTAATTATACTATTGCCTTACATCATTAAATGTTTCTCAAGGTCTCCTCTAAAAATATTATATATTTTTTAAATTTTACCAAAATAGTTAAACTATTTTATAATACTACAAAGTCAAGGCTAAGGAAGTCTATTAATTTACTTGTTTATTTTTTTAAATTAAAATAAAATTTTATTAATTCATTAATTATAATTCAAGGTGAAAAAAGATTACATTTATAAAATATAATTTCTACTTCCGATCACAAAAAACTGAATCTATGCGGAAAAATTTTCTAATTATTATTTACTCTGAAATGTGCATTGCTTTGAAAAACTTTGTTTTATAATAGACAGGTCGTTGAATCGTTGTGCATAAGATATTTATCTGTAAGATATAATTAATTATCGGAGCCACGTCGTATACAATCTATCAATTTTACGACAACAGAAGTGATAGTAGATTTTCTGACATTAAGCAATTATAGAAATGATGGGATTTGAATTAATCGCTATTCTATACTGATCACACTATTTATATTCTTAAAAAATCATAAGTACGCACATGATTTCGATTAGTGGTGCTCGTTGATATGAATAAAGCGATATACTTTGTATATTGATGAATTGACGAGATTGGTATGGCACGCCATTTTACTATTTAATGTCCGAAAAAAAATGATCGTAATAATAATACATTATTATTATGTTATCATCATAATAATAATCATTTTCATTATGTACATAATTTTAATTCAATCATTTTTATTATGTACATAATTTTAAATCAATCATTTTTATTATGTACATAATTTTAATTCATATTAAATAGTAAAACGGCGTGCGATATATTTCCATTATGTACATAATTTTAATTCAATCATTTTTATTATGTACATAATTTTAATTCTCTATTTCCATTATGTACATAATTTTAATTCAATCATTTTTATTATGTACATAATTTTAATTGTCTATTTCCATTATGTACATAATTTTAATTCAATAATTTTTTTTTAATCTAATTCAAATAAAATTAACTGATTTATTATTATGTATCATCATAATAATAATACATTTTTATTATGATGATAACATAATAAAAATGTATTATTATGTTATCATCATAATTTTAATTCTCATCTCTCTTTTCTCATCTTATCTTATATCAATCTCTCTTTTACTAAGATTTATTTTACGAAATATAAAATATAAAATATAAAATTTCTGATTGAAAAAAAATAAATAATTAATTTTTTTCTCGATAAAAATTTGCCTATTAAATAGTAAAATGGCGTGCCATAGATTGGCGTAAATTTAAATAACAGCTGCAGTCATAATAATAGTAACATGAGATACAATATTTTTATACCATTTGGAATCCATCTCGTTAGACATTTAAAATATAATAAGTAAGAAGAGTTTTTATGGACGTTCTTATGTATAAAACAAAGAGATGTGTACTGTGTGTGATGCGCACTGTATCGTATGTGTACAACTTCAAGTAATGAGACACTTATCCAACTACAGATCAAATGACATGCTTACACATGCATCACACACAGTACATTCCCTTTTTTTTTATAAATAAGAATGTCCATAAACACTCTTCTTACTTCATATATTATAAATGGCTAACGAGATGGTTGCCAAACTGTATATACATACATATGTTACAGGAAAAATGAAAATGGATGTTACAAGAAAATTGATCCTCCAGTAAGAGTTGACTCTCCCTAGGTATAGTTATTAATAGTTTATTAATACCGAAAAGACGAACACACTAATATAAATATAGACTGTCATTTGTTACAAAAAAGGAAACGATTTGTGACATTTTGAGTGGCAAAGTACCTACACCTTCCTTCTTACACATGCACCTCAATGATTCGCAATTAGTGTTGCAAGAACATTTTAAAAATCCTTGCTCACTTCCAAGGCTTATCCAAAGAGACTTCATTTTCTAGAATAATGGTGGGGCATTTATTGAATTGAGATCTGAAAAAATAAGCCTAACATTGCAGTTCTTCATAAAACAGTTCTGACATAATTATTACAGTTAAACTAAATTAATTTACCGCTATTGCACTACAACAAACAAACAATATAGTTATTTAAATGTAAATGAATAGTTTGTCACTATATCACTACAACAGACAAACAAGATATCGATCAAAATAAACGCAAAAGCACAACAAACAATATGTCGAATTAATCAACTGTTAATTAAGCTACCAGGGAATCAACTTTTGCCAAACCACAGCAGGCATAGTTAATTCTTCCTAGGAAAAGTATGCTAACTCATTTTCAATCATCTATTCCTGACGATTTTATTAAGAGTTTACTCTGCCTAGTAGAAGTCAATTCTTACAACTAATAATCGACTTTTCTTGTAACATGTACGTATAGACAGACATACTTACAGTTGCGGTAACCCTTACACAGTAAATATATCGTAATACCTTGTAATTCCTAATAATTTCAACGCTGCGTGAATGGTCCCTACATAAACTTATACTCGTTTTAAACCTATATTTTCTCTCTCTTTTGGAACAAAACAAAAGAGAGAATTAAACAGAATTATTCAATTATTCTTTTTTTAATTTTTAAATCATTTTATGAAATATACGTATCTAGTAACCCTAAATTATATGCACACTTAAATGGGTAGATCTCGTTCTACCCTAACGACCCACATTTCAGAATATAATAAAAAAGAAAATTAGTATATGAAAATCAGTGTGGTTCATAAAATAAAACTTGGCAGAGTAAAACTTTATGGACTAGTTCGTAATATGAATAATATCTTAGTCAAATTAAGAAATAGATTAATTTAAAAGAAAATATTGAAAGAATGGGTCTTGAAGAATCGAGGAATTTAGTAATTGATAAAAAAACATTTAAAATAAGATACATTCATTTCAAAATATTTAATCATATAAATGAATTTAAAATTACTATACTTGTTTATAATTAGTACAGATGATAAATGGGTAATTTTTTTGTTATTTTATTGATAAGGAAAACTATTTTCAGATTTGTTTAATGTTTTTTTTAATGGCATTTTTGTTTATTTGTTTTGAAAATAATACTTTTGTTTAAATAAAATCATAAATATTGCGTCTAAAATATTGATTAAATACGTTTTTTCTATTCTACCCACAACTACGCAGAAAGATTAAAACAAGAATAGTTTGTTGCGCTGATTTAAGGAAGGTTTCATTTTTTTTACAAGGGCTTTTTGCGAATTTCAATAAAAAAATTTTTTTTAATACAAAAACAAATTCTACTTAGACAGAAAATGGGTCGGAACCTATATCGCAACTCACACTAATTGTTGGAATTCCATTAAAACACATTTCCAGCCTACTCTGCTTATTCTCCTTCACATTTGCTTCGAAAAATAACGATTTAGCGTGTCTATTAACAATAAAGAATACAAAACTGACTCAAAATTGATAAATAGCATCTGGTTTTTCTATATATTTTACGAGAGACAATTTCAAAAGTAGTGTTTTAGTAATTAGTAAATAAGATTTCCAGCTCTTTGCAATTCCCAATTCAAAATAAAGTGGCTAACTCATACGCTCATTTATTTCAACAAAAATTTTTAATCGAGTAAATACTTTACTCGAAACACTTTACTGATTTTAAAAACATTAATAAGTAAGGTATGTAATTATTACATTGAGTAAGTGAAGAAACTAATAAAAAAAATTCGTAACAAAAATAATTTCTATAAAAATTTCTCAAGCAATTTCTGGTTTAATATAAAATTTGAAGGCATATACTTGAAACCCGACCTGAATGACCCAGAACAAATTAACCTGACTAACTCTTTGGTTTTTGGATGAGATAAACCAATTAGAACGGCGTATCGATTGTACGTTGGTATTAATGAAAGAGAGCGGAATCTATTTAGTTCGAGTCCCAAATGAATATTTCTTTTTTCACTCTGCATTAATTAATAAAAATAAAATCAAAGACTTGTTTGCCGAAAAAAGTTAACAAATAAATTAAAACAGAAGTAAGTAATGGTTCAGATTGTGTTCAGATTTTAATAAACATAGACTATTGAAATAACATGGGTATGAAATCAGTATTGAACACAAAAATGGTGACATGAAAACATGATAAATATTTACGCTCAATTCGTTTTAAGTGCCAATAGGTTCAAAACATTTTAACTTTAATTTTTCAGATTGTGTTCCAAAATTTTTAAATAGTTAATTTTTGTTTCAGATTTAAACGAGTACCTCACAATGAAATCAGACTGAAACGAAATTCAAATTTAACAACATACAGTAATGACAGTGGAGTAGGGGGATATGATTCAAAAATTAATAATATGATACAGTTTAATGAAGCATCCAAACAAGAATGTAAGAATTTCCATAAATTTTTCAATAATAACATTTGAATAAAATAAAAAATATGAACCCTGATTTTCGCCACTTTACGAACTATATCCAACAAAGTTTGATTTACAACCAATGATGGTTTTAAGACAAAAGACACAATGGGCAAAATCTCTAGAGAGTGTTTTTTGTTAGTAAATGCACTTTGGGCCCTCTTGTGGTTCCCGATTTCGAGGGCCTAATGGGCAACTGGTCCTTTCCCACCGGTTAAATCCACCACTTTCACAACCAAAAGCAAATATGTCAGCACTTTTTACAGAGAGAAAAACAACATAATAATAAATTTAAATAGATAGAACGAGACCGAATTGCAAATAAGTATTGGACGCTAGGGCACCATGTCATTAGACCACAGTCATGTTCTTTGTGTGGCGTCGAATTGACGAAATCGTCAATTTATTGTCA
Organism: Chrysoperla carnea; assembly: GCF_905475395.1. Lineage (NCBI taxonomy): Eukaryota > Metazoa > Arthropoda > Insecta > Neuroptera > Chrysopidae > Chrysoperla > Chrysoperla carnea. The sequence goes on along the minus strand of NC_058337.1, from coordinate 58,187,778 downwards.
GACTTTGAGTTTATATATTGACAAATGTTCATTGCGTTCAATTTGGTCTGGATCTCAATTTCATCAATAGGGCACCACCCAAGGAAAACGACTCTTACTTACAATTTGACTGCAAACGACGAATGTCAACTACTTTTATTTAAGTGCGAAACTTCAATTAACACAAATTTCTTTCTTAAAGCAAACCGTAAACTACTTCCCAAGAGATAATGTAGAATATTCACTTTAGGTACAGCGACAACACCTTGGGGATGTGCATCCATCTTATGCACCGATTGTATGATAAATCAAAAGTTAGCATTACAAGAGGTTGAACAAATTTTATTAAAAATGGATGCAGCTACAGCTCTCTATCCATCCACAAAAGCATTAGCGGCACAGTATCCACTTTATAAATCGCCACAATTCACAGCGAAATTTAAGGTAACCGTTAAATATATATTTCATTTTTCAATTCGTATATGCAACCCATACAACATAACTAATGTAACTCTTGTTAAAGAGAAACTTATCTTCGGCTAAAATTGTAAACTTGCTACCTCACTTTATCTAAAATTTACAGGAGAATGAAAAAACTATATGAACAATTTTTAGGTTAAAACCAAAAATAGATTATAAACTTAAATTTTTTACTCCCCACACATTTTTATATATTTACCAATTGTGCCCTATCTTCCTCCTTTAGATGATACAATGTAGTCATTTTGGACCAAAAGTGAAGGAGGCAGGTTTACACTCTTAGACGGCGTTATACTATTTATAATAATCGAACAGGCGGAAATATCATTTATATATGTAGTAGTAAAACTGATCGTTAATCAAGCCATAGGCTTCTAATGTTCGACCAAATCATGGACTAAGCCACCGCAAGTGATATCAAATCAAGCTTAGAATTGGAAAAGTCTGAAAATTTAAAGATCAGATCAATATTACAATTAAATAATTTCAGTTTTTTCATTAATTTAGGCAATGTCTATATGGTATAATTTAACAAAAGAAAATCGAGGGCAATTATTTTCAATTGAAGATTTTATTTCATCACTGTATGGTAATGGAAAATATAACTGGCAATTATCAGGTACTGATAATGAATCTGGAATTGTCAATATAGATAACGGCAGTGAAGATTCTGGTCAAGTATCAATGTCTAGGTTTGTATTTAATTTTGTTTAATCATGTGGCTTCTCTGTGCAGTCTACGATCTACATAAAATTGTGTTTGATGACTTTTTCTTTTGCAGAAGTATATCGTCAGAAAAATCAAAACCTTGCCCTTTTCGCAACCCTACAGTCGTGAAGTTTGATCTAGATTCATCCTCAAGTCCCTCCGACAGCAATAATTCAACATCATCCGCAATAGATGAAGATAGGCCACCAATAAGCGAAGATGAAGATTATATTGTAAATACTCATATATACACCGAAGTTATACCAATTCTAGAAACGGGGAATGATTTCATTGAACCTACAAAAAGGCCTTCACCGTACAGGTAAATAAAAAAAATATATTAATAAGAATTAGCCTAAGTTCATGTCAGGCTATAAACGGATTATACCAACAGACTTATATTAAACATAGACGACCAGTGAATATAGAAAAAGAGAATAGAAGGTAGCAAACTGCATCTGAACTGAATAAGCCAAATAACGCCTATTTGAAGCTTTTTTGCTTTCCCCTGCCTTTCTAGCTAAATTAATGTGGCTCAATAAACAAAGTTAACCTCTGTTTGGTCATGAAGGCGTCCCAGTATAAATAAACTTAATACTAAATTTCCATTTCCTCTAAAAAATAAATCAATACATGCTTTTCCGTTTTTATGATTTCCCATTCCATTTTGAAAATATAAGGGTTCAAAATTTAAAAAAAAATCACTCTGTATATGGTCTTGTACATATTGCTAGGAAGCAATTTTTTTTAAAGTTATATAACTTCGAACTAATTCAATTTAATTTTAGATTGTTTATCCTAGACCATTTGAGAAGTAAGGGATTATCGAATGTCGTTAAAATTTTGGAAGATATGCACAAATCAGTTGTCAAAAAGACTTGTATATCTTTGGACAGACCTATAGACGGTACATCTTTTCAAGATTACTGCGAAAAATTTTGTGGAAGTTGTAACGTAAGTACTTAGATCATAATAAACTTGCATGAAATAATAATAGTAATGAAAAAGTACATGATTAAATTAATCCACAAGTGAAATTTACAAAATTGGAAAAATCCCCGGCAAATGTTTCGGGTACGGAACCCTAAACTCGCACTTGAAACATATATAAAAACAATCTCCATTAAATTACGTTTTTCTCTAAATAATTTTGAAGATCGTCGCCAATATTTTACTTTTTCGGGTACGGAACCGTAAACTCGAAATGTAGCTAAGAACACTCTCCGTTAAATTACCTTTCAAAAGAATCCAAAAAAATTAAAATCGGTTCATCCGTTTAGGCCCTACGATGTCAAACAGACAGACACACATACATAGCGATTAAACTTTAAATACTGCTTTTTTTAGTTCGGGGGTTAAAAAGGAAGTATAATATAAAATTGTTTTGCATAGGTCAAGTGCTCTGTTGATGATTGTGAGCTGCGAAGATATGGTTTTTGGAGTCCAGAAACGCAAGCCATGAATTTACCTAGTTATATAGCCCCATTTATGTTTCTAACATGTATCCCAATACGTGTAATTTTTGAATATTTAAAATTAAAAGTGGAAAAAAAATTAGTCAAACCATCACCATTGAGTATTGGACAGGTGAGTTTCGTAAATTTCGGGTAATTGTCTAGATATTTGTTTTTTTATAATTTAAAAAAAATTGTTTTAGTTAATGAGAGAACTTAAAGATGGTTTACGAATATTTGTACGCCATCGTGAAAGATTTTTGTATTTATTAAACCAATTGATGACAAAAGATGATCCAAATCGAATACGATATGAAAAATTTATTAATAATTTGGATACATTGGCTAAAAGTGTTTTTGAGGTAAGTTCGTTTCCAAAATATTTCTTAAGTTGATCCGACAACAAACAAACGTCTAATAATTATAAATATTTATTTTAGATTTATATCGATTATTTGGAACAATGCTCCCTAATGTATCAACATGAAACATTCCAAAAAAGTTTTTTGGAAGAAGAGTGGACTTTTGTAAAGAGTATATATCCACATATACCAGAAATTAAACCATTTGTTGCGATGAAAATCTGTTCAATTGTATGCTCAATGTTTCGATGTATTTATGATACAATTTCAACTCGTGTAGAAGAATTAGAATCTAGTATACATACGGGAATTTCGGCGGACGATAACTCAGAATCAAGGTTAGCGACTGTACATTTCAATTATGTATATTAACAAAAGGACAATTCTTTAAAACAACTCAAAATAGTGACTAGAAACTCATCTATTTGAAAAACCTTGTTATATAATATTGTTCTTTTTGTGACTTATTTGGCTTAAAAATATTTCTCAATCGCATATTACGTTTTCTTTAATTTTTTCAGGCACTGCATGTGGTTTTTCTGCCGTAAATTGTTACGTATAATAAATGAGGAAAAGGAACGCACCTTAAAAGCGTTATCGTTTGTAAAAACATTGCGGAAAGATCTACATGGCGATGATTTCCTTTCAGATTCATCCACGAGAAATGGAGTGGTTGAGGCATTGATAGAACTAAGGGTAATTATTTTTAATCTACAGTAATTTAGGTCGCGTCCACCACAATCATATTCTCCAATTTTAATATTTTATCTCAAATTAGTTATTAGTTCTCTCATTAGTTATTTTTTTCTCAAATCATCATCAATATTTTAACATTTAAGAATAAGTTAAATCAACTCAAGCTAAGGAAAATAACGCATTAGGCATTAAAAAATATATAAATGTTCTCTATTATAGCTGCAACTGCTCCTGAATGACGGAAGGCGAGCGTCTAATAAGTAATGAGTGGCAGAACTACCCACTGTACCGTATTTTCACGATGATATCTTGATTAATAATTGGAAAATCTATGGTCCAATCATAGTTTTATATAACAGATCCTCTTCTGTACGTAGAGACAATGCATTTTTATAGACTTAAATTTGAATTTCAAAGTACTTAATGAACCAACACATTTATTACTCTAATAACTACACATACAAAAATTCCGAAATTCCGAACATAAGCAAAGTATATTTACATAAAAGGATAGACATATATACAGTCTCCATTTTGAAATGCATTAACTCATAAATTTCTCAAGTCGCCTGTACTTAAGTAAAAATGTCAATTTGTTGGTGTTCATTAGAAAATCTGACGCTCGTTCCGCATCTCTGTGGTGTCAATTTTTCACTAGAATTAATTTTAATTTTAGTTTAGGTATTTTAAAAATTATTTGCTTTCAAAGATTAAAAATCATCTTTACTTGATGGTTTTAATTACTTCTAACAAATAAAGAAAGAAGACAGTTCTATCAAATAAAAAAAAAGAAAAGAGTTTAGAGTCATAGGAAGGAGTAATTTGCTTTAAAGTACGTCCCTTACTTGCTATCAAAACCCAATTAATTGGCATAGTCAAAATAATCGGAAATGGAAACGGTTTTACATTACATTTCATTTGGTTTTTAATTTTGTATGAATTTGATTAGAAATGAATAGGAAATTAATACTTTTTTCGATTGATTCCCATTTATTCTGATTTAGAAATAATTTAATTTAGAAATCAATCGGACTTTTTAAGATTCTCACCTAACATTATTTACTCTAATTCCGCATCCATCTGCACCAAATGAACATTAAATAGAATATTTTATTTTTCGTTTATTGATTTAATTGCCATTTTCAGAGTACAGTATTTGGAACACGTTCAATGTTAGATCAATTAATTGAACGTTTAGAACAAATCAATGATATACCGGGGACATACGAAGATTTGGATGAAGTGGAACGATCACATTTACAATCAAAATGTTGCAATATCCTACATCAAGCTTTTAAATTTGGTTTTGAACTGTACTTACAACATCATGCTGATTTATTAGAAGTAATAATTTTTTTAATTGTCTATGTATTTTAAAAAATTTATGCATAATTTTTTGTAATTTTAGCTAAGAGCCGCGTTAGATAATAGAAATGTATTGGTAAGTAGGAATCATTTTTTAATTTCGGAAATGTGTATATCTAGTCCATTAACAGGATGCCATATTGATTTTGATAAATTATAAAATATGTAATGTAACTATTTATATTACCCTCCAATTAGTATTTTATTTTACTGGACCTTTACACATTTTTGTCCATTTCCCTACCCTCTTGATTCAATAAAATGATAAAATTTTACACGCCAGTCTTCCGTATTTAGAATGCTTTCTGTTCGCTTTTTTCGTATCTCGACTGAAGTTCTCGTTTAGGATACTTGTCAGTCCTTTATCTTTATTAGCAACATTATAAAAAGCTATAATAAAAAATTACCTTATTTTTTTAAATGAAAATATTCTAAATGGCAGACATCGAAATCAGAACTGTACAGGGTGAACAGAATATAATTTTTTGATCTGTATTAATAAGCTTAAATTTTGTTTATAGAATTCTGCAAGAAAAAAAATGCATAATTATGTATCGACAGGAATGATAAGTTTTGCTCAAAATTGGATGCGTTTCGTAATAAAACGATGCGAACGTGGAAGAGGTAAAAAACCACGATGGGCATCTCATGGGTTGGAATTTTTGTGTGTTGCCACGGACCCACTTTACACGAAACATTTAACACCACAAGAATTTGAGGTAAAGTTTTTAGACTTTTCTATCATAGGAAAAAGTTTCTAATATTTCTTCTTCTGTTTTTAGGATTTTAAAAATGAAATCGAAAATTGTATACAGTATATAATTGGAACATCCACACCATCACCGGATGTGACGAATAATCGTTCACCATTTTCTAAATCGAGAGGTGTTTCACCACAACCCTCATTTTTAAATTCACCAAGTATGAAACAAAAGCTTTCATTTTCAAAAATTATTAAAGATAATCCTGATAAATATCTACATGCAAATGGTGATAGTTCACCAGAAATTAATTCGTAAGTAAACAAACATATTATCTTCACAGTTATGAATAGAAAAAGAAATCTATTTGGACTTTTTATTAGGATGATTTTATATTATTTTATTCGGAGATAAATTGAAACTTGCAATTATACTGCGCTCATGCGTTAGAACTTGGTTTTCGTTGGTAGGGTGCTAGCTTAATGGACTAATAATTCTTTCCCCTTACGTTTTTATTTCTGGTAAAATTTATGAAAAGACGTATTTTTTTAAAATTTACCAACGAAAATTTTACTCCAGATTAACATTTTCTTTTATACACAATTGTTTGAGAGCAAATTGGATTCACACTTAATTCATCCAAATTTTTTCACTAATTTTTTGCTTGTTTCAGGAAATATTCACCTCAATTTGATAAAAAAGTGTATCTTACTGTTCCTTCAGGAAATCGTAAGTAAAATTATTCTGAAGATTTTTTTTTAACTTAATTATAATGTCTTTTATTTTTAGGTCACATAAAATCATTAAGATCTGATAGAATACGTGATAGTGTTAACAAATTAGAAATGCAATTAGATCAGAAATTGAGATCCAATGATTTAATTGGCCAAGTAACCGCTACACATTCTGTCGATCGTATTTATATTAAATCAAGAGTGGTTACATTTAGTTGGCAACGTGGGACAAAAATTGGTATGTAAATTATAAAATTATATTGAATGTAATTTAATGAAATATTTCTTACAGGGCAAGGTAGATTTGGTAAAGTGTACACGGCTGTTAATAATGAAACTGGTGAATTATTAGCGATGAAGGAAATTACCTTACAACCAAATGATCATAAAATGATAAAACGAGTTGCAGAGGAGATTAAAACATTTGAAGGAATTAAACATGAGCATTTAGTTCGATATTTTGGTGTAGAAATTCATAGGGTAAGAATTCACGTTTTGCTATGCCATCATGCCACATGCCTTAAATCAATGATTTTTACAAACCAACTCGTTTAGAAACATAATCAAAAGCACTTTCAACTTTAAAGTTTTCGTGTTTGGAAGCCTTAAAATTATTTAAAAGCCTCTGTAAAATTGTCATTAAAATACTGCCCCCTAGTAAATGAAAACTCACAGAAAATTGTAGAGTTAAAATAAATTAAAAATACTCATTTTTTATAGGAAGAAATGTTAATATTTATGGAATTCTGTGATGAAGGAACTTTAGAAAACTTAGTAGCAGCTACAGAAGGAGGTCTACCTGAACCACTGATACGACAATACACGAGACAACTTTTATCAGCAGTTGAAACTTTACACAATCATTTTGTAGCACATAGAGATATTAAAAGTGCCAATATATTCTTGACTGATCAAGGAAATTGTTTGAAATTAGGTGATTTTGGATCAGCTGTGAAAATTAAAATGCATACAACAATGCCGGGTGAATTACAAGGGTTCGTTGGAACACAAGGTAAGTCCGATATGATCTCTTTCAATCTTTCTATTTCCAATTTTATAAGAACTTAAAAATTGTCATTTTCAATTAAAAAGGTATATCGGGTAAACGTTCTTAAATAACATATGTACTCCCAAGTTACTAGACATTCAAATTTTTAATATTTATATTTTTTTATTTTTTTATTTAGCGTATATGGCCCCCGAAGTCTTTATGAAAACAAATGCAGATGGACATGGTAGAGCTGCAGATATATGGTCAGTCGGCTGTGTAGTTGTAGAAATGAGTTCTGGAAAGGTAAAAATTTATTTTTTTTGCCGCTAGTTATTTTAGCTTAAGTTTCGTAAAATTTCAATTGAAAGACTTTCTAAAATTCTTTCCGTACATTAGAATATGTAAGAAACTCTCGTAATGGAAGTTTCGTTCCATTTACGTACTTACTAAAAGTGATATTTATTTTAAAAGCGAATTGCATCAACCTAAACTATTATGGTCACATCATATCGCATAATCAGTAAAATTTTCGAAAGACTGTATACCCTTTTAGCATTCTAATATACCTATTCTTCTCATAGATTTATTCTAACACCTTTATGAAATATAATTTCGCCCATAAGCTTATTTTACACAATTTATTGTAATTTTTCAGAGACCGTGGTCCCAATATGATTCCAACTATCAAATAATGTTTGTTGTGGGTATGGGAGAAACACCCGACATTCCAGATCGTTTAAGTGATGAAGGGAAAGAGTTTTTGGACAATTGTTTGCAACATGATCCAAAGAATCGCGATACAGCTACAGTTTTATTACAGCACAATTTTGTTAAAGTTGATATGTTTAATTAATAAAAATATTTATATTACAATAATCTATAAGATAACACGACAAAAATAACATCTAAAAAAACATCAGAATTCGAAAAAAGTAACGTAATTTCATTAATTTATTCGAATTCAAATACTTGCTGTTTTGAAAATTTTGTAAAATTTTTTTTATTTCGTCGTTGGCTATTTTGTCATGAAACCATATTTTTATGAGGTGTATGTTATATTTATTATAAACATATATTTTATTTATACAAAAATTTTATTAAATGTTATTTGATCGTACAACATGGAAGTTTTCATTTTGATGTGTTCATAAATCCCAAAATAACTTTTAAAAAATTTTACAATGCCCAATTTATTATAATTTTAAATATAAACGAAAATTTAAAATAAACAAAAATCTATGTATCGCAAATATTTGTTCGTATGGATTACATATTAATTTAAAATATCATTCCAATTTTTATAATCTGAATTTCACTATGAAAACTTCTTTCGTACATAATTATTTTTAAATGACTTATTATTTGTAATTTTAAAAATATTAAAACAATATACATGATTTTTGAATAAAACTACAGTTTTTTTTTTATTAAAATTTCATATTATAAATGCATTTTCCTTCGAAGGTATATATTTTTAGTAATACCTAAGTTTAACTGCATTAAAGAGTACAGTTCTTTGCCCAAATCATCAAATTAGCAGACGTTATCAAAATATAATGCCTCAAGAGAAAACATCAGTTTTACTTAGAAAATTTACTAGAAATAGTTGATCTACAACTAGTTTATGCATGAAATTTGAATGATGTTGATTCTATATCCCTTCGTTTTAGAGAGATCGTGTTCACCAATATATAATTCATATCTCTTAAATCATTAATATTTCACGCAGAATTTATTCACAAATACAGCTTAAAAAATCCCATACACTTACCTTAAAGCCTATATGCATCTAACCATAAGTGGGATTAAATCCGACTATAATCCGAGCAAAGTAAAATTACGCCGCCCTTTTTTCCAGTAAAAAATTAAAGAAAGATTTTTTAGATATTAACAATAAAATCAGGCTCCTTTTTTCTATTATGGACACGTACCCAGCACCCTGCGAGCAATTGCGTCCCCTAGTTACTGCCAAATTACTTCAAAATCAAATAAAAAATAGGTCTCTGCTGACTGAACATAAGCTTGACCAGAAAGAGCCCCCGAGGCATGAAAATTGGCTCTGCCGAAAACAAGTTATTATAAGGTTGATCTCTCTCAAAGGGTTTCTATAACGCAAAAATGACTAGGGTACCCAATAGATTAATAACGACCCTAAGTCAGATTTTGAGAAATTTTTGTTATATACAAAAATAGAAGGCTCTGAGTAAATACTCTCTATTCTTCATAGTAAGTATGTATTGCTAACAAATTTATTATAAGAATTTTGCATACGAAATTCTTATAAGAAAATTTGACACAGAAGAAGATTTGATCATCAGAAATTCTTATAAGAAATAATTGTGGAGACTCAAATACACTGCGTATCATAACATATAATGAAGAGCATGTGTCAGATTTTTTTTGTATATTAAGAATTTCGGGTGGTAGCTTCTTTTTCTTAGGTATTATAACCTATGATCCATCTGAACTGAACGTTCCGCGTTCACTAAGTACCGAGTACCGATAGACCAAGTGTCTTTAGATAAAATGGATTATCGGCGAATGGGGTGCTGATATTAACTTTGTACTAAGTACTGAGCGGTCAGTTCAGTCAATAATCTGAGTCATTTAGAAACCACAATATTTTGTACGCAGAAACAAGCTCGAATGCGATAAGTTTGTACATATACATGTCGTACAACCTCAATTCTTTTATACGAAAACCAATTTTGATTCCAAAATTGATATTTGTTTCCCAAAGAATCAAATGCAACTAGAAATCCTATTTCTTGTTTCTAACGGAATCGCCACTTGATTTTATCGAAGAAATGACCAGAAACGAAGCACTATCTTGTTTGGTATTACTTAATTTTTCGGATTTTATTTTATTTTTTATTATTATTTATCGATGCTTCCTTTCCTTTTTTTGATTGATTTAAATTAAATCAATCTAAAGAAATGTCATAATTAAATCATTTAATTATGACACTTTTGTTTAATTAAATTTGAATGTTTATTTAATGAATAAAAGATATTTAAAATACAATCATAATTAAAATAATGTAACAAAATTTGAACATTGTAGCGATTCGAAAGTTAACCAATAAATTTTTTCAAAGATTGCCTTTACCTTGCAGAAATAATAATATTTATAATGATTTTACAACAAAGTTAACAAAAACTTTTATATGAGAAAATAATTTTTTATTGCATTGGAAAATATTTAATTTAACGTACGTTATTGTGAGAATATGATGGGTCAGCATAAATTTTAAACCATGGGATTCTTCAGTTTTTAATTAAAATTCAGTTCACCACATCCGGATTCTGATTGTTCAGTGACAGTGACTCAGGTCGTAGATAAAATTTCAATAAGCTTCTATCTAAAATTTCTTAACTTCTGGACACACTCAACTACCTGCTTGAAGTAATAAAGAAATCCTCATGTTTATTTTTTTCCCAATTTTGGAAAGTGAATAAAATTTGTTTGCAGTTTCGTCTGTGGCGAATCTGAAACCTTATTGGTTAAAATTTACGGAAATGCAGCTTTCTTTCACGATACTAGAAAAATCAATTTAAGGAAAAGTTTAAAAAATGAATTTTTGTTGTTGTTAAATTAATAAAACAATTATGTAACAATGTTCTAAAGTGTGTCAATGATCTTTCTATTACAATAACCACAAGAATAACAAAAAACTGATATTAATCCTATCAGCTAACTATCATAAATACGAATGCGACTTCGTTTGTTTGTTTGTTACACTTTCGCACGTTTGTTATAAAAACTACGTGGTGGCTTTTGATGAAACTTCACATTATTATATATTATACCTTAGTATGGAATATGAGCTATAATTTATTTTAATATATACACATTGCAAGCCCCCCCCCTAAAATTTTCAGAATTGGTTTAGACTTATTCCATCTTCGAATAAAAAAAGCAAGTCATTTATCCAAAATTTCCCTGATGCCCGTAGATCCTTAACAAAAGAGTATTCATAATATGACAGTATTCAAATGTAGTGTCAGTCACATGAGGAATCACCTGCAGAAGATTTCGCAATTTGATCGGCTAGCATACATTGAAATACATTTCGTGTGCTTATGGTAAACAGATTTGAAAATAAAAGAATGTCACACAAAATGACGCATGCTTATTAGAAAGTAAATGTTAACTTTAGTATTGGATTATCTTTGTCTGTCAATTTCATTGATTGGTTATTTAATAGATATATGTTTATATTTTTGTGAATATTATTTTATATAAAAATACATTTTGATAATAAATTAAAAAACTTCCGAAGTAGTTGAAAAAATTACTATGTTACCAACATTCTAATGATAAAGTATATTAAAAGTTATTTAATATTATAAAACTTAGGACTAATATTATGGTTATTTTTTAGCCACCAGGCCACCACCAGAATTGATTGACAGCCGTTTTGCAAAAAGTTGAAATACAAATCATGGCTCATTAAAAATTGTGAATAAACAAAATAGTTATGCAAGAAACAAAGCGAAGAAAATCATCTACTAATCTTCAAATGATGAATTATCCACATCCGTGTTGTACAACAAGCCCTTTTTTTCCATCCCTACAACCGATTGGCTCGACTACCCCACATCAACTTCAACCCCCGCAAAACAATATCAAAGACTACCCAAAAGTGAAAGATGAAATAGTATTTAATAATTATACATGCGAATTTTGTTTACGTGTTTTTGTTGATATCACAGACTTTAGTAAACATCGTAAAACCCATGCACTATCGTATAAATATCGATGTGATAAATGTGAGAGTCATTTTCAAACGGAGATCGGTTTGAAGAATCATCTTAAAACACATCTTAATAATCGTCCTTTTACATGTCAAGTGTGTAACACAACATTTAAAACACAATCAGTGTTAAATGTACATTATAGACGTCATACAGGGGCACAGCCCTACGAATGTACAATATGCGATAAACGGTTCACACAAAAAAGTTCACTAAACACGCATATGCGTATACATAACGAGGATAAACGTTTTACGTGTGAATATTGTAATAAAACATGTACAACGCGTGGTAATTTAAAAATACATTTACGCACACATAATGGGGAAAAACCATATGAATGTCAACATTGTAGCAAACGATTTAATCAACGGAGTACTCTAACAACACATATGTATACACATGCGGAATGTAAACCGTTTGGATGTTCATTTTGTACACGTAATTTTACAACGCGTGCGAATTTAAAACATCATGTTAAAAAAGTTCATCCTGATGCTAATAAAGTAGGGTAATTATTTTGTTTTATATTATATTTTATTTATCATATGTCTCTCTTTAGTATATCTTACGAAAATATTATAAATGATATTTATTCAATCAGACTTAATTATTCCGATTTCTTTGACAAAAATTTTTCGGATTGTTATCGTAGAGTTCGGCTGAAATTAAGAATAAATTTTTCGTAATCATATTTAGTTTTCAGTATATCAAAGCCTAACAAAACAAATTTGGTGATTATTTACTGTTGGTGACGAGTTGAATATAGCGAACTAGGATTTATTTTTAATTTTTGAGATATGGAGGCCAACAAATAAAAATTTGTTAGTTATTTGCCATAATACGATTTCGACAGCCCGAAAAACTTGATTGCAATAGGCCTTTTAAGAAACATTCTATCTTTTTTATTACACCTTTTTTGCTGTGGTTATAAAAAGGGTATAGATAATAACAAAAATAGAAGCTATTTTTCCATGGAGGGCCTATTGCGGTCTTCTTTATTTAATAAAAAATCATTAAACCTTTTAGGTTGGGGATTCTTGCTAGCTAGTATTTCGCAGCTCAGAGTGCTAGCAGCTAAATAGTTTGCATCCATAATAGAAGCTAGTTACTTTTGTCCATAATGAACTAAATTACAGGAATTATTTTTTATTTAAATAGGTTCAGTATCACGCACTGAATGTAAATGCACAAAATTCATACTAATATAGGCGGGGGAAGTGCCTTTATTTTAAGGAAAACCTTTTTAGGCTATATCTCCATAACCGTGCACTTTAGACCAAAAATGGTAATAACCTTTATTGTACATAATTAAATTACTTTTTTTTTTTGTATAACAATTTTTTTTTTATCACTAACCGTTTATGACTTAAACAACTATGACGATTTACTTATTGGCTATTTTTAGTTTCTTCCTTCTCCATAGCATTTGATCATAACTTCAAAAATATAATGTATTTTTGTTAATGCATAATTTTTTATTTAGGTGGGAATTAAAGGCGTTATAATCAGTGTAGGAAAAAGTATTGGTATTGGATTCTAAAAACTGTGTGCCTGGCTGATTTTAATCTTGCAATATTTATTGTAATTTTAACAAATGTGTGTGTTTAGTTTCAGGTAATGTAAAAAAAAAACACAAGCAATTGAGAATCAGTTTTGTTTATTTAAGACTTTTAAGAAGTTAAAATAAAAAAATAAAACTTTAGTGAATTAAGTATTTTAATGTGTAATAACCAATCGGAACAGAAAATAGGACACAAAATTTGATTTGCCCTCATATAAAATGAATATACCATATAAAAATTGCCTTATTTTTTGAAAAATATATGTTGCTCGATCATAATTCTAAACAGTTCATTGTACATTTCATAACAAATGCCATGAGCTACAGTTGGTTGCTTTTACACAAGCTTCAGCCTAAGACTTAAAGTCTATATAAATTAAATGAAAATATTTCCACCATAAAACTACAGAATGCTTATGAGGCGCAATATTAATTAGTAGAGAACTTTACTCTTTGCCCTTATTCTTGTTACGTAAATTTCCGCCATCTTACAAGTTTTATTTGTTGAATTTTTTTAAATAAGTATGCTAAAAGAATTATAGAAAATTGAAAAAATTAGATAAAATTGTGTGCCACCAAATTTTATATTAGCGATTTTTCACATTTATTATTGTTCTATACTCTACTAATTTTGGAGGTGCTAATTTATTTATTTACTATTTATAGAACAAAAGGTGTGAAAGAATATTTTGAAAATTTATGCGGGTGGTGTCTACCGAATTTATTCGCTTTTGAAACAAACAAAAAATGTTACAAAAATTTTTATTGCATCTATAAAGGAAAGTAATTTTGTAAGATATGTTTCAAAAACCGACTGAATCCGATATAAATCGACTATATGTAAAATACATATCCAGCTGTTGGAGTAAATAGATTGCTCCGAAATAAACAAACGACATAAAATTTATATGTAACGCATTTTTGATATAATTTAATTTCTAATATCCCTACAACAAGTTCCATTTTCTGTACCGATTTGTGTAATCAAAAATATTTAAATTTTGTATTTTGTTTTATATTAAAGGAAATTAATAAAAATATATACTCATTATTGTATCTCTCAAAATAACACAATTATATATTTATCATAAATAAATGAAAACATAGACGTTTGATAAAATAACGCCATAGAAAAATAAAATATATTATTGCATTCATTCATCTTCTCAACTTTCCTTAGCGTATTTAAGCATTCGAGCTTTCCATGTTTCATAACTTTCTTGTATTTCTTCTTGTGCTGCTTCTTTTTCTTTACTATCAACTAGCAAATAAAAAAATACTAATAATTAATTATCTGTCTAATAATAGTAAGTATATTAGACAAATTTTGTCTAAATTTCTCGGGTCCTACACTGGCGTAAATATTTAATTTGGTACATATTTTTAATTTAAAATAATCCTATTAATTTTACGGTAATAAATTAGTATTATACTCATTTAGGGACCAAAAGTAAAGAATGTCTCACATCTCAAGTTAATGTTCTTAGACATTCTTTACTTGCTCCCGTGGTGTGTATAATATTTTTCTGCTCGGCAGAAGCGGAAAGCGGCTTTCCGCCCGAAAAAAAATATATACTTAAAATATATTAAAATGGTGAATTAAGACAATAATCCGAGATATAGTTATTCCGGAGTTCCTCGTTCCCGAGAGAGACAAAAGTCGTTATAACGAAAATCTGATATTAACAAAAATCTAGACATAGTTGAAATTGTGACGAATCTATTGAATTTTTATTTTAAAAAAATGTTTGAAGTAAAATTTCTTCTATGTTTTGCCCCGTAAATAACTTTGTGCAAGTTTTCGGTTTAGAAAACAATTGTTATTAAAACTTCGGGCAGCATCGATTGCTTTAGTAGGCTGAATATGCATTATAAGAATTTCTTGCAAGAAATTTTTATGAAGTTGCATATAAATTGTGCATTATAATTTTTTGTAAGAAATTCTTAAAATGTGTTCTCAGTCAGAATTATCGCTGTGCGCCTACATTTGCATAATTTGAACTCGTTATAATATGTCTTATTCCTGCTCACAAAGCTCATTCTTTTACATTCACTTAACACTTTTTATAATAAATATTTCTGTTGGAAATAATAACATAAATAATAGTTAGGACTTTAATTTAGTGACTAGTATAATATATATCCTCTAATGCCTCTATATCAATAAAAATATTACAAAAATATTATATTTTAAATAATTACACTCAAATCAAGCGTCAAATTTTGAGTAAAATTGATATTATTTTCTTATTCGAAAAAAATAGTTGTACAGACTAGTCAGATTTGACGCTAGATTAGAGAAGTTTAGGCTTAAGTTCCTTTATAAGAATGACACCCTGTATTTTGGTGAAAGTTGTCATTTGATTGGATAATTTTAATTTTTGACGCTTTACAGGCCAATTAAATGACAGCTTCATCAGGAAAACAACGTGCTGCTGTGTTTGTATTTTGTATCAAAACTTAATAACCAGTTTTGTAAAATATATCTTATTTAAATCATTTTGTTTGTAATTTGTAGACTTCGCTAAAACGTGGGACTGATATAAGCACTTTTAGAAAAAATACCCGATATAAAAAATTCAATATTTTGTATGAATTAACAATAAAGTAGGTTTGATACCGGTAGTAAATTATACCACAATAAATTATCCAGTCAAATTACACTTTGAAGGTTACAAAAATTCCCATAGAGCTAAAAATTGGTATGAATGTTCAGAATACTATTATAAATGAATTGTGAAAAGTCCCCATCAATCCCCCTTGTGCAAAAAATTTTATTGAGGGGGGAAGTTTGCAAAAATACGTTTTTCGCGCTTTTTAGCAAAACGGTAAGTTTAGGCAAAAATTGTAGATCATTCAATTTGCTACAAAATGTGTCTCTGCACCTTTTTTCATAAGTGCTGCCATTTTCGTGATATAGCGGTTCAAAGAATTGAAAAAATTATTTTATTCGTTGAACCGTTATAGGAGTAAAAGTATGAGTCCCTATATCTTATACATACAAATTTTAAAATTTTTAGAATATAAATCAACGTCAAGAACCCCGTCCCTATTTTTATTTAGTAGCATGGCCTGAGTAACATCTGTCTTCCATTCAATTGTGAGCGTGGTGATGCTCGTATACCTGTCTCGTTTCAAAGGTCTCATACCCCACAAAATACTGTTAGTCGTAAGTATTGAAAGAGGTGGTGAATTTTCGGAGTACCTGAAAGACCAGACATCTGTAAAAATTCATGTGCAGTGTCGAAAAAATTATACTCGAAAGAGTAGCATTGATGCTGTGAAAAAACAGCGCCAAGAAGAAGAAGCTGGTTCATCAAAAATAAGTCCTCGTTTACTCGTATAACGGTTCAAAAATGTATTACGAAAAAAATAATTTGTTCAATTCTTTGAACCGCTTTATCACAAAAAAGGCAATACTTATGAAACAAGGTGTAGAGACACATTGCTAGAGAATCGGATTATCTATAATTTTTGTCTGAACTATTTTTGCTGTGAAACTCATCGTTTTGCTGAAAAACGCGAAAAGTCTATGTTTGCAAAATTCCCCCCTCAATAAAATTTTTGGCATAAGGGGGATTGGTGGGGACTTTTCACAATTCAATTATAATAGTATTCTGAACATTCATACCAATTTTTAGCTCTATGGGAATTTTTGTAACCTTATATTTTATTGACTAATTTGACTGGATAAAAATAACCAATTTCAAATTTTTAATTGATCGTTTTGAAAGTGTTCAAAATAACATTGGCTCAGTTCACACATACTTTATTGTAAATTGACACTCTACTTGACTTTCTTGAACTAATTATTCTCTTCTTTAATCCAAAAATAATCAGCTGTTACTTCACGTCTAACATTAAGGCTTCACACGCTCTAATAAATTTATTTACAAATAATAAAATGGTTAAATGCACGGGGGCACTAAAAATTTAATAACGTGGGTATATATTTATAGTAACTAATAAAACAAAATAAAGACCCAAATATAATTGAAAATATTTTCAAATTATTGAATATTAATTTTCTTAAGTTTGTTCATAAAACAGTGACATTAAGTTTCAATATATTATTTAAAAGTTTACCTTCTTCCTTCAATATTTGTTCATTTTCCGCTTTAGTTTTTGTATCTGTCTTGGATTTATGTGCTTGTAATCCAATACCTTCAATAAATTTACCAAAATCGGATTCTAATGTCAACCATTGCGATTTTTTCAAATTGCACATTTCCATTAATTTAGATTTAGATACTTTAACATTGTATATTCTAAAAGGAATTCATCATTAATAACAATAGAATTTAAAACAAATCTTAAATAATAGGGAATATTGATGTATTTTTTTTTTTTAATATTTTTAACTCATTGTTTACACCGTTATAACAAAGTAAAAAATATAAATACTACTTAAAAATGCTGTATTTAAGTGTAAAAAAATATTTAAAATATGATAATGACGTATAAGTACGTGAGCTGTCAATTGGTGACAGTTCAATGTATAATTTACACTTTAAAAAAATGAATTTACAACACAGAATTTACATACGTTATTATTAAGTTTTCTAATAAAAAGCCGTAGAATAGTATAATTTAATGAAATACATGTAAAATGTAAGTAATTAATATCATACAGTATGTCAACAAATTTGACAAGCTCGTACAATGATGTCACGTCCGTATAAAAATTTGAATTTCCGTTTTAGAAATTTTTAAATGCCCTCACTGAATTTGTACTTTTATTAATTAATTTTAAGTAATTAAAAAGATATTAATTACTAAAATAATGGTTTAGTTTAAATGTCCAGTCATTAAAGTTACGGAAGAAAAATATTTGAACCAAATTTAAATTTCATGAATATTCCCTATTACGATTTCCAGGCAGAGTGAACTTTGATAGGTAAAAACATCCTTGATCAGATGATATAATTTATATTGAAAATTTAATTTTATTAAAATTTGTGTATTTTGCCCAACAATAGCCAGCTCACTGTAAAATCGTTTAAATTTAGCTTAGTAATCAGTACCTGCATATAATATAAACGCACATACAAGCATATTGAGGATGATCAAAATCTTTCGTTCCTAATTTATCACTTTTTTTGTATTTTTCAAAAAGTTTATCGCATTCGTTTTGTACAGAAGTACAATTGTTTTGTATACACACATTTTGAATCGTTAAACATGATTCTAAGCCTAAAATTTTTTTGAATAATTGGTAATAAGTGTTGTATAAACGTTTCCTCAATCCTGACAATTGTAACGCGAATTCCTGAAACACAAACTTGGTAAGTATCTACTGATCAACAAAAAGAAAACAAATATAATAGAATATCCGTAAAAACACTTACTTTATCAAAATTATATCCTAATTCTAAGGATGCAATATCTAAACTTAAAATCACTTGGGTATTATCATTTAAAGAATTAATACTTTTGTTTGTCGCCGATTTCAACTTTATTAAACGTAATATTTCGTGCGCTTTTCTATAAAATAGATTTTAATTATTACTTGCATTATATGTATATTATAAATATAATTACTTGATAACATCTTCATTTAAAAAGAATTTACTTGCGAAGTTTGCTATTAAATTATCACTTAAACTTGCCATTTTACTAATTTACTTGACAAATTTGTAAAAAGAGCGGGAAAATATTAATATTAGATTTTGAGGTTATAATATAAAATGTGTTACTATCCAAGGCCAATTTCAGTTAAATCATTAAATGATTATCATTTATTCGTCACTCCAAAATACTGATCTGATCTCTATTGATTTGAATATGAAATGAGGAGGAGGGTGTAAACATTACCTTAGGGCTTAGAACATATAATTAGATGAAATAAAAAGAGAATTTCTACTAATTGACTTACGAACAAGAATTTTGAATGATATACACGGATTATAATAATTATGTTCTATGGTTTTGTTTGTTTATACCATGAAGACTGATGTTTACGTTTACAACCTCTTCTACCGCCATTCATGGATTAAGAGCTAGACAAAAAAAAAAAAAAAAAAAAAAAAATACGTTGAAGTTACTAAAGCTGATAATTTGATGCATGGTTATAGTAATTGTGTACACACACATACTGCGGTCAGTCAAGCGAACGATAGAACAGGGGTCAGATATATGCTATCGAAACGGTACAGTTTTACGTGATACTAAAATGAATTTATTAAAGCTGAAAATTGTTTTACAGCTTATATATTATAAATAACAGTTATAATTGTCAGTTAGATGTTAGAACAGGGCTATTCAGCCCTTATTTATGAACAATTAATAGATAAGATTCATTTATTATTTCCGCGGAATTTAAATGAATTTATTAAAGCTGAAAATTGTTATACAGCTTGTATATTGCATAAAGATAACAGTTATGGAAGGAAATAGGGCTATTGCTTTTGTACTGATGATGGAATTTTGATCCTACCTAATAGTCGTCAAAAATAATCATCGTGAAAATTTATATACATGGCTTTATATAAAGACTTAAAATTCAGACTAGCATTCTCCATCTATAATATCGTTAAAAATAAATTGCGAAATTGATGACCTATTGAATTTTGCAAAGCAATTAAATCGAAATAATGGATCTTGTATAACCTTTAATCCATCCACTAAAACATGAAGGTTATAAAGAAGGAGAACGATCGCTATAGAAAATATTGTCCCCGAAATATGGATAAAATAAGTGAGGCGCTGCGATCGCTAAGTTGTATCAATAAAAGCGGGCTGTTGTGCGCTAATTTGAAATGATATATCAATTTGTACATTATGCAACTAACTTCATCTACTTGTACTCATAAACAGCTAACTTCGCAGATACTACTTAATGATGACATCGTGGCTGGTGGCTGAAAAATGAACTATAAATTCTACAAATTTTCAGGGACAGGCGCGCTAATGCTTTAACACGTAGCGATCGTTTTCCTTCTTTATAACCTTCATGCACTAAAATGTAAGTTTAAAATTCAAATATTTTTTAATGAATTATGTCAATTTAGGCCGGTAGTCAATAATTTCGTTGAACAAAATTATAAATAAAGAAAGTTTTAATTTATTGTAATTATATCATAATTTTTAGAAATAATGATTATATAAGAGAAAAAACTTAATATTCTTCTTCGGATTCGTCTCATTCATATGCAGAATTTGCTTCTTCATTATTATAGCTGTTTTCCTCGTTATCATGTAATTAGTAGTATTAATATTTCTAAAATATCATCCAATTGTAATTGTGTTAAGTTTCCATATCGAAGTTTCAAATATTTGTCCATAAACCAACCACACTCATCAGAGTTGAGCTTAATGCACGAATTCTCTTTGCGGCGAATTCTCGCAGTCACAATAAATTTTCCTTTATACTGTTTATTGCAGGCAGTATTAACTTTTTTTAGGTGGCATTTAAATAACTGTCCTGCATCTACTTACTGTAGGTGAGGTTCTCAACACATCACAATCTATATGCATCCATACAATATTAGTAACCTGTAAAAATGACATACAGTGAAGCTGGGTAAAATTTAGGAGTCTTTGGGAAAGGGAAATAATTTTTATACCGTGTAGTTCCTAATTTTCAGAAAAAGCAAATAGTGGGGACGTTAGTGACACCATATTTTAATCGCATCCTGATGGGCAAAGTTCTCTGGAGCTGAAACCACATAACTTAATGCTGGTAACCTCTACAAGAGGAAGCTAATCGATTGCCCACTTCCATTGGCGTAGCTAGACAGTTTTGCTAGCCGCTGCCAAACAATTTTAGTGCCCATGAAAAATATTGTTTGAAATGTGTGACTTGTTTGAAATTATTTGAAACTATAAATGAATCTATACAACATAAGTATAGTTATTGAGGATAATGTCTCTTAAATTTGAAGTTAAGATTTGTCTTTTGCCTTTCATCATCACTGGTCAAAATTTCAAAATGATTTAATTATTTTTCAGCTTTTTTGCTAACTAAATCAAGCAATAATTTCAATTATTAATATGTAATAATAATAAACAGATTATTTTAAGGGGATTTAAAAAAAAGTGTAATTGTTGAAAAGTGAAGCTCAACATTTTATCTACAGATACGACGTAGAGCTGAAAGTTTTTCTATTGTTTGTTTAGTTTTTTTGGGTCGTAAAGTTTTTGGTTCAAGGTTATATGGATATTTCTGATAATTATTACAATTCGTGGGATAAAAGAAATGAAAACTGTGAATTTTCTCAGTAGTATCGATTATTTAGGGAAAACAATGCATTTTTTTAATTGTTTGATGCCGCCCCTATCTAGGTGCGCCAATGTTTACCTCTGAGGCGCTGGCCACGATTCTCCTATTCGGAGCATTGAAAAGCTCGTAAAGATACAATAAAGGCATATAAGTAAAACTAATACCATGAAATAAGTGTCCTCATATCTCTGCAGTGGGGGCTTATCATGACATTATTTCTTAACTTTCTTAAATTTTTTTATTTATAACTTGCCCTAGGATGTAAATTACTCTTTAAGTATTGACTCTAAACGAACGAAACCAATAACATACCAATGTTATTTAATGAAATTTAATTTTTGTATCAACATGTTTTCTGATATAATGTGCAGTTTTCATTTTCTTCGCAAAAAATTGTGTTATACTTGCAGTTTCAAATGTTTAAAGAAGTCGCTTCGCTATAATATTCTCAAAACGTTTTGAATTATTTGCAGGGTAAGAGTATATGAGCTTGTAGTGAAATGAGGTATAATTTTTGTTTAATACTGCACCAGGCTTCACGGACACATTACTTACTGTGTGATCAGTTGTTTAGAACCACAATACTATAGTTGTTTCTGTTACAACCGCAAAACTCTATTATATAGTTGTCTTGTTCAAGCAATTCTTTTCGTATTCCCTCCTCTAAAAATTATCATCTAAATGTGTGATTATTTTTAATTTTTCATTGAAACTATGAGGTGAATAATTTTCAATTTTTTTACTTGTTTTAAACATGTAATTCTAGTGGATTTCAGTTTTTCATAAAGATATTTCTATTAAACAAAAAAATTATGACTTATTAGGCAACTTTAGTAGATTTTTAATATATTGCAATCTCGGAATACTTTACCTTAACAAAATAAAGAAAAATAGTACTCAATTTTTATGTTATAGAGTTGTATAAAAAATGAAATAAGCAGAATTATGCCGGCTATGATTTTTATTTGCCCCTCTGCAAAGAATGCCGTGGCAACATTTCTTAAAAGTAAAATTATGGTATGTATACGAAATTTAAATATTACGGTTGTCAACCCAATATTGTAATTTTCGTCAGATTGTAAATTGATAAAAAAATTGTAATTTTGACTGCCAAAAAAGATCCAAAAACCTACTCAACTCGTGCTAACTCAACCCAGACTAAATATAACAGAATGAGTTGATTTTCGTTTATGGGTGTGTTCATTTAGCGCTAGTTGGAGTGGTTTTTTGTAAGCAGTTTCAATTAAAGGTTAGCTCTAATTTTTGTGAATAACGTCCTCAATAAAATTATCCCAGGAGTATTTCAGTAGCAATCAATAAATTCAAAATATTTTTTTTTGTGCTTTGTAAGCATTATTAAAATATAATTTTCTGATTTTGATTTATGAACCACAGAAATAAATCTCATAAAGAATAAAACAGAATCAAATTGAATAAAATTTATTTTGTATAAATAAATTTATAAAAATAAATAAACTAACTGACCAAGAGTAAGAAACATTCTATAATAATAATGAAGAAATTTGTCAGTGTGAGACGAATTTCTGATTTGTTGATTGTTGGTGTAGTATGATGGTGACTGGTGCCATATCATGTGTGGATGATAAGAAATGAAAAATAATAATAAATGATTATATGTATATAAAATTCTGTGTCGTTTTCTTTGTTGATAAATATCTATAGGGATGTCGGCAAAATTTCCTTTTTATTTTATACAATATGCATAGTATCTTTATGTAAAGTGTAGTGATAATGGAAAATATAAAATTTTTCACGTTTTAAGGTCTTTTAAACATAATTTTACTATTATAGAGATAAGATAGATGTAGTCGTTCTGAAAAAATTGTCTACCAGATGCCGAATTTAAAAAAAAGCCACCACATACTAGCATATTTCACTTCACTTCGAAAGTTATATCGAAAAAAGGAGTGTCTATATGCGTTAGATCCTCCTCACAATATTACAATTAATTAGGTTGCAACAGGTTCCTTTTCGTGGTTATTTGCATTTATTTCATTCTGATTGGTTAATTAATATGCTGAACGCCTGGGCTTGATAGTGTATCACGACTATTGCAGGAGCTGTCACAGTGTGGAGGAGGAAGAGACGATGTCTGTGACTGTCCAGATCTTGCCATGAGGAGATCGACTTACTTGAGCCAGACTCTCTTTGACGACCTCTCTGACCTAAAGTCCGTTGATGTCAAAGCATTTCTGCTGTTCTTAAACAGCTCAAAATGGTTTATGGAGTAGTGGCCGGGGATGGGCTAACCCTGTTTCGGTATGACAACGGATCCTATGGTCTAAGTGTGTCCCACCCCAGGACAGCCACTCTAACCTAACCTAACCATATTATTTTAGTATTACCATATCCTGTCTTTTCTTCGGCACACTTGTGCTTACGAAAAACTGTTTTTCGCGACCGTTACCCTAAAGCTTTTATCGGAAGCTAGGCTAATGATTTTTATAACTTCATAAAACATAATTTATCGGAAGTTAGCAGTACTGGATAGTAAATCTTTGCTGTTTAGCCATAAAATGATGACTTTTGAACCATCTTCTATCTGTATATGTGTCTGTGTACAATACAAAGAGTTATTATAAATATGTATTTGTATTATTAAGTATATATTTCTATCCAAACATAAATACGATCAGATTGAATTTTAGTATCATTTGTATATACACTATACTTATACTTATACAGTACTATACTATATACAAAGTATTTACTGACTCTCTAGGTCTTCATCTTTTCTTTTCTCATGTGCACTTTATTAATTTGAAAAAGAGTCATTGTTAGTAGTAGCAACTAGCACCAGCATAGTAGCATAGTTAGTTTTGTATGAGACGTCGTGGTGGCGCGGACGTAAGGCGTCATCCTCAATGGCGACGGCGGCCACATCAAGCGCCACAGTTCTTCGCCAAGAATTTTCTCTACACCATCATCCATGCTTGTGGATTTTTATTTGTTCGTAATCTCTTTTACTTATTTAGAAAGAAGAACGTAAGAATTTACTTCCTTCACTAACTAGAAAAATATCATTGTAAATTTATTTTTATATCTGATAAAAATTATATAAAAAACAAGACATTTTATATATTAATATAATATAATATAATATATATGTATATTTATTAGTTTTATTTCATTCGAAAAGTTACATATATTAGATACCTTTTGTTTGGAATACAATACGTTTTCGTATTTAGGAAACCTTGTACCTTGGAACAGTTTTTTTGTGCATTATTTTAATTTCCGTTTCAACAACTAAAAAATTATGATAATAATGAAGCTCATTTATTATCAGGCGAGCGATGCAAGCCTCTACTATGTTAAAATGTAACTTTTTGGTGGTAAACTTTACAAAAAGAATACAAAAGATTTCGACATGAAATGAAATGTTGTAGTTCCATATTTATGTCTAGATGTGTTAACAATAATTATTTTTAGAAAAAATTATATGAATATTAAATAATAAAAAACAACAGTATTTTTTATTTATTACATGTATGTATAAAATCTATATATATCCAGAGACCGTGGCACCATCTATGAGCTACATATAATACTAATATATAATTGGCTACATTTAATATTAATTTTAATTGAGTGTACATCTGTAGATTCTTCCAAGTACTAAAAAACTTCATAATGAAAAATAAAAAAAACGTGATAACATAACATAAACAATTAATTTTTGCAGTTATACAGTAGAATAACTTAAAAAATTAAGTGATATTAATACAAGAAATGAAAAAATTTTAATTATAGTTATTATAATTTTAAAGTTATTTATTAATTAATTGTAATGTTAGCAATAAAATGCCACGACGTCGTACGGTGACGGGTCGTCAAGAGCGTGATCGTAATCGATCAATAATGCGTGATCATAGGAAACGACGAAAACGATAAGAATAAAAAAGAATTATATATTTATAGAGATGATATTAATTTTAAAATGTATGCAGAAAATTTTGAGATTGCTCAAAAGAATATGAATTTGGAAGTATGCAATGTATGTCATCGTCGTTGGTTTGATTTACAAATTAATAAAGATGGGTTTTGTTGTATTTGTCATAAATTTAAAATAAAAAATGAATTTAATATTTTCACAGCGGATAATAACATGGATCATGGTTTACAACCTGATGCTTTACAAAAATTAACGTTTAATGAGGAACAATTTAAAAAAAAAAATATTTGTCAATAATTGAAGTATAATTTTATTTTAGAAATATCTATTTTATATGATACCATTCGCGAGCCATTACAAAGTTATACTTTTAGCTAGTATTATGGAAGGAAAATTATAATGAAGTTATACTAAGTGCATGTGGTCTATATAGCTGATACAGTGATTTCGAGTATAATTATATCATGGTCTCACTAGCTATAAGTGATTGATTTGTTATTCTACCCAAGCGACACGCTCTAAAGTTAGGTAAACAAGATTTTACAACAACAACAAAAAACTACTCGTGTAAAACTGCAAACCTTCAAAGACCAAGAATTTAAAAATGATCTTTAACCATATACATACTATTTAGTCCTAGTCGCATTATTGAATATTTTTTCTGGGAAGTCCTCAATAGCAACTCCGAGTTTGATGATTTTTTAAAAAATTTTTCTTATTATATATTATATATATATTTTTCTTATTATTTAAAAATTAAAATCAGAAGCCTTTCAGAAGGTGGAAATAATCTGGAAGGTGAAAAAGCAATGCCTCACTTGGTAGATCGGCGTCCAGCTTAAATGGCTAAAGATAGAAGTTTGAAATTTATAGAAAATATTGCTTTTATACTTTAGGTGTAACTTAAGTAATGATTTTTCAAAATTAATTCTCTGAAGGGATGAAATAGGGGAAGAAAATTTGTATGATAATATATACAAACTGTCATTTTTCTACTGTTCACTACTTAACCGATTTTAAAAATTCTTTCACTTATAGAATGCTACACTATTAGCAAGTAATATGGGCTAAATTTTATTTAAAACAAATTAGTGTTCCACACCAAAACTAAAATTCCATTAAATAGTGAAACCACCATTTTTTTCACTATACGTTTTGAGTTCACTATACGTAACCGATTTAAAAAATTCTATAGAATGTTAAATCCTGAAAGGTTTCTGATTTTAAATAATATTTTAAAAAAAACATTCAAAAAAAATCATTAAAATCGGAGCTAGGACTTCCTAAGAATGGCTATTTTATATATTCCTTTATGCGACTATATGTGAAGTTGTCTAGCGAAGCGGGTAGTTCGAGGCTAGTATTATGCTAAAAGAGCGTAATTGACAACACAACGAGTAAAAAAATTTAGTTAGTCATTGGGGACTGCCGGCAGAAGTGAAAACATTCAACCATGAAGTTTAATCTATTGTACCTCATTCGTTTCAAAGTTGCTCTACGAGCCCACATGGTTTAATAAACTTTATGTTATTCCTAGGCGACCCTTCATTTATTTTACATGAGTGGAGATCAGTCTACTCTAAGTGAAGGTGTCGTTTGAGAGAGAGACTTTCGCATTCACACAGAATGTGTATTCCTGTTTCTATATGGCAAAATCTGCAGAGATCGTTCCCTATGAGATTGATTTTGTACATATGCTTATTGAGTTTGCAATTATCAGTAACCAGGCCATTAAGTATCCTTCACTTCGAATAACAAGCATATGGTTTTTATGATTCTCGGTGCAGCTAGTGAGACTTTTCAGTGATGCGAACCCATAAGATTTTACCCATCCAAAAATATTTAAAAAAAAAGACAGTGATCTTTTTGTGTATCAATTTTTAATCATTAAAATTTAGAAAACATCGTTATTATTTTGAAAATGGATAGTAAACCTCTATACGTGGCTAAATAGTTTCTAACACACATATCTAATAGGAACTTATAACATAATTATGACAGAAATGCTGGTTTTTATGCCTTCAGCTTTGTAAAATATAGATGCAATCAATACTAATCAAAACCATCAAAGAAAAATTTGTTAGCACAAAAT
Source organism: Chrysoperla carnea (assembly GCF_905475395.1). Taxonomy (NCBI): domain Eukaryota; kingdom Metazoa; phylum Arthropoda; class Insecta; order Neuroptera; family Chrysopidae; genus Chrysoperla; species Chrysoperla carnea. Next base: position 58,159,757 of record NC_058337.1, on the reverse strand, counting down.
TTATCAAAATTTTAAATAGATGTGTCTCTGCGAAAAATCATCGAATTTAGAACAGCAATAGCTCATTTGAAAACTTGTACACGGTAAGATATATGTGGCGTTTACTAGAATGCTAGTATGGTTTAGGGACGCCCATACTGTATTAACTCGTCCCACATTACTATTGCTAATGTTAATATTACCTCACTGGTCGAATCAGTATGGCGTTCACACCGATACTGACATAGTGACCACACAAAAAATTCTTAAAAATTCTTCAAATTTGGAAAATATTATTCTAATATTTTTATTTCCTTTTGCCGCTTTAATTTGTGGTGGCAGAAGTTTTGGTTCACGAGATGGATGGAAATAATTTTTAATTTAATATTACGTTAAAGTACGATTTAAGGGCGTTCATTTACCACCGTGATTTGCTATGTGCGTTTATAGACAAACAGTTTGTACATTTTAATTCACTGATTTGCGCTTCCACCATCATGAAGAACCATACGCAAACTAGATTTTGCAAATTCTCATCATCACTCAAACATCACTGACTTTTCATTAATAGGGAATCCAAAGAAAGTTATATTGGATTAATTTTAATAGCATCCAAGCTACTTTAAAAAAAGTATTAAGCATTATTATTATGTTTTTTAATTTTTTGAGTCAAAATACTCTTTCAACATCCTACGCCAATATACTCAGTGTAACAAAAATTGCACGGATTACATATAATACTATATGTAAACCGTGCATTGTTTGTGACACAGAGATATGTTCAAACAATTTCAATATGCTTTCGTTCTTAATTCAAATAAAAATACTAATTAATTGTAGATGTTGAATTAATCCAATATTTATTTCTCTCTTTCAAAAATGTAAATGTTTTAACAGTTAGGTATATTTCAAGAAGTTAGTATTCTTTAAAAATTTTGAAACTAAGTTTGTTTGAATTTATAAACTACAAGAAATCAAATATGTAAAAAATAAATAAAAAATACTTTAAAAATAATTGATAAAAGTCAATTATATTAATCATCACTATTTTCTTTTTGTTTAAAACCATTCATGTGTATTTATTGCAAGAAAGAAAGTTTCTTTAAAACTCGCACAGTATTATTAATTTTATATAGAGCGACATGGAAAATGAATCATTTTCGACGAATATTAGACCGGGAGATAAGGGCAGAAAACGTTCTCTCATTTTCTACTGCTTGCCTTCTTAAGAATTGATAATTAACCCTAAAATATGAAAGATTGAGGGGTTAGATTGAGCTGCACACTTGCACGTCATAAGGTCTTTTTGTAAAAAATTTTAGTATTTTTCCGTGATTTTATATTGCCTACTTTTGTAACATAAGGTAGTGCAAACAAAGTCAAGTTTTAATAGTTAATGGCATGCCATTCACTACGACCGAATGATCTCAAAGAGCTATGTAAAATGAGAAAAAAATAAAACATTTCCATGTTTTCAAAATGCATGTCGATGTAAAAAAATAAAGTTTCTATCACAAAAACACTCTGCAAAAATTGGCATCGACCCTCGTATGATCAAGGTGGAAAATTTTGAGATAATGTTGTGATAATTCATCATTTACCCAAAATTTTCCACCCTTCCTCATACGAAGAGTGCATGCCAAATTTCGCAGAGTGTTTTTATGATGGAAACTTTATTGTTTTACATCGGCATGCATTTTGAAAACACGGATTACCCTTTGAAAGATAATAGTCCAAACTCCATGAATATTACAAATGACGAATCCTTACCAGCTTTTTTTTCCATTTTGTCAGTCTGATTATGCTTTATCCTTCGCAGTTACTGTTATCTAGCTTAAACAGGTTCAAGAAGTATTCCCAACCAAAAAAAAAGTTTTTACTTTTGATCAACTGTGAATCAACGAGTTACCCAATTCGCACAGAGAAAAGTAGGAATTTGGGCACTCCAAAAGTTCAGTTCCATTTGTATCGGTTTGATCGTGTTTGAATTCAACAAATCATCTTTTCAAACCACTCTTGAATTTTTACACTATTTTGCCCCCATTAAATAACTAACAGTGATTTCAATTTATGAAACTCATTTTTTCATTTTTCAATCATTAATATAAAATATAAAAAACAGGTTAAAATTGTTTTGATATTCCATTAAAGTCACCGTCAACTTGCTGGCAGTCTCGAGGCTTAGCAAACCATCTGCTATTTTAAGTTTAAATAGGATTTTCATTGTTTTCGTTGTTTTACCTATTTTTCCAATCAGTGTATACAAATAATATTCGAGGCATATAATAATAACTAGTATCTGTATATAGAATAGAACAAACTAATGGGCCTTGAATGTCGCCGTTGATATTTTGATATCATTTACAACCGAAGAATATAATTTATAGGGTGATAAATTTTTTGTCCGTTCAAGTTTTTTGTTCTTTTTATATTATATCATATAAATAATATTATTCAATATAGACTCACATTATTATTATGTATTGTTATGTGTAAGACTGGAAGTAGTGAGTAATGTATAAATTTTCGTCTTATTTCTGTATGTTTTTTTATGACTTTTACGTCTCTTTCTTCATATTTATTTATCATTTATTGAATGATATTCCGTTTTTCTGTAAATTAGACTGTAGAATGTCGTATAATCAACTTTTTTTGGTTTTATTTGAATTTTTATACAAATCTAATTTATTTTTTATACTCATACTATTCAACATCATATGCTAATTGATTTGCTTAATTAAAATTTTCTATAAATTAAAATAGTATGCTTCCTGAGAGGGGTGACAAAAGATGAGGGGGGTGATTGAAATAGGAATGTCGATATGTTAAAAATAAAAATGGGTATTAGACGTCTAATAAACATCGATAAATCTGAAAATATCGATATTTTGTGAAATATTTATAATAATGACAATAATAACGGATTTTCATTTTTAAAATTTTCAATTTTCTTTCTGGCTGTACCCGAGAACTTTATCAATCTCAAATTAAAAGTCAATTCACGCAAAAAAAAGCTTACAAATGTAAAATATATACATAGAAAATGACTTTTGATGTTCCCTAGATCGTTTAAGTTTTCTTTGGTTCTAATCTTTTTCCTAGCCAGCAATGATTTTGGCAGGAGACGATGAAATTGTTGTTAAAATAATGTAGTTTGCGATCGGTAAACTAAGCAGCAGTGCAGACAGAGCTTCCATAACTGTACATTTTTGACATTAATTCATTAAAGTTACTCAACACCGAAATATCGTTATAACTCTCAGATATTAAAATAAAACACGTTTCGGGTGCACCATAATGAAGCCACCCACATATATGAAGTCTGAAATGTATGGTTTCCAATAAAAATTTCTACTTATACGTACTGAGTACCTACTAAAACATTTTCATGATTATTTTTATACTCCGTATATATGAAATTTGGTCTTTAGTCCGTAGGACCCATCTTGTAAATTGCTTAGTTTAGATATATAAAAAATGTTTCTTATAAAAAATAAACAACTTTTGTTTGAAATATTTTTTCGTAAACATCGCCGTTTACCCTTGAGGGACAAAACTTTAAATGTAAAAATGTTCCCTATAAAAAACAACTTTTGTTAGACACTTATTTTTGTAAACATCTTTGTTTAGCCATGAGTTTAGCCCGTAGTTCATCATTTTTTAAACTTATCTAATTTAAAAACAATAGAAGGTCTTGTATTCGACATTATCTATACAAGGTATTTCAACAATTTACTCAGGAAATTGTTTATTTTCGCTTGTTTACCTCAATTTATAAATGCTATAAATTTTGGATCTAATGCTGAACAAAAAATTTAGCCTAATGTGGATTTATTAACTTTTTCCCCACTTTCATTTTAACTGTAACTGTTAGGACATTTTTCGTTTTATGTACAAATATTACTTTCTGCTCTAATTTTTAACAATAAATATTAACACTTCTCTTGAATACATTCGTTAAAATCTCTTCTATTGATTTAGTCCAGAAAGAGTTTGTAACGCATAGAAAATCCCCAAGTATCCCTTAATTGTAGAATTATTGTTTTATGAATCACATAACCATAACTGTTTATATTTATTTTCTACCAATAGAGGGATCGTAGGTATATAATATTATTCCCCATTACCCATTACCCTTTACAAACATACAGGATAATATACACGCATTAATAATAAATTAACATGGTACCTTTGTATTTTTTTATGATGTTTGTAGCAACAAATATTTATTACGTAAATCATAACAGGAACATAGGTTTTTCCCGTATTTAATTTAAATTAAACTTACATGAGCTTAGATTCGATTAAACTATTAGATAAAAGGTTGTATAGTTCTCACCTAACAATAAAAGAGCCGGCAATATTAACGGGCATTTGGTCGTTCTAACACAGCAGAAATAGGCAACCTTTTTAGAATGGTGGGCAATAGGGAATAAAAATGTTTTTTTGCTTTTTATAAAAGCTCATTCGTTAAACAAACAGGAGAAAAAAAACTTTTATTTTCCTGGGCTATATTTGGCAAATCAGTTAATTCTAGTTCCAAAAGTGTCAGGTGTATCTTTTCATAGAGAAATTATTTTGTCTTGTTAATAAATCTATCAAGATAAGTTGCTTTTTACACATATTTTACATAATAACTCATTCTACAGGGCCTTAAAAAGTACGGAAACGTTCGAAGAACTAGAGAAATTACTTTCAGAATCTATCTAATGAAATAAGAGGCACACGTTCATCTTACGGGCTACTGCGGAGATCAATTTTAAAACCTTAAATGGGGACCCTAATTTGTACAGATTCAAATTCTCCAAGTTAAAATAAGTGAGTTTTACTCAAATATTTTTTTATTAGCGAAACATTTTATTTTGTTAGTTAACGTTGTAACCGCAATAAATCGTTTTTCGTAATTTTTGGAGTACTTATTTACACAGAGTTTTGAATATAATAAAGCATCGGTTCATTTACTTGAAATCATCTAGATTAGAGCGGGCGCTGGATGGGGTTGAGTGTGCAAAATATGAGTACCGCATTTTGTCAATTGATTATTGATTAGAAAAGCTTATAGATTAATATTCTGGATCTTGCCAGAAACCCTATTGGTGTAATTTTTGCATAACCCCCTCCCCTCCACAGAAACAGTTAAATGACATTTTTTTAAATCAAGTAAAAGTTACTCTAGGTTCTATGGATCATTTAACATCAAAAAGGCTCTTTGTGATTTTTTCGTAAACTTCTTTCGAGATATTAACAGTTTAATGTTTAGGAAAACTCCAAAAAGGCCATTTTAAAAGCTGAAAAACGGGGCTTACAATAACATTTTTGAGCATATCAAAATTCAAAAATAATGTTTGAACATCCTTTATGAAGTTCTGAAGAGTAATACATTAAAGTAATACATGAAGAGTAATTAGCGCCTGTACTAGATGCTAATTTAAAAAAAAAATGTTGTCTCTGAAAGGCTAGAGGGGGTAGAGATAGCGACTTTATTATCTTAAATGAGATCTGTACCGACTATTATAGAATCATATTTTCAATACAAAATTGTTTTCCATTAAGCAACACATACATTTAGTAGACCTTCTTGTAGGATCTCGCTGTATATGCGAAAAGAAAGGTGCATTCATTGAATTTATGTTATCGTTACTGAATCTCGTCTGTATAATTATTGTTCATCTTGAACAAAGACATTTTCGAGTTAAAAACATTCATCCATTCATACAAAAATAATTGCATGACCCACTTACTTAATACGAAGAAAATAATAAAATTTAAATCCACACTTGAATATAAGTATAAGTGTACAAAAAAGTGTATATAATTTTATAACTGTAGAATAGAATTTTCTTAACTGAATTCTTCATAATTTAAATCCTTTGATATTGAACATACAAAAATAGAGTAACGAAAAATAAAAAGTTTATATTCTGTAAAAAGCTCAATCTTGAACTATTAAACTTATATATAGTATTAAATATTTATGAAAATAAGCTATAAGTGATTTTCAAGCGCTTTTCTCGTCTATTTATTTACGCATTCTTACACATGTTATTCTGTACTTTACTTAAAGTTATTCCACTTGCAAATAATATAGTTTATATATCTTAAGGTAGAATGAGCGTCAAGGCAAGTTTGGACTTGTGGTTGAAATTGTTTGTACCTTATTTTCCACTTTGATGATGAATTTTGTTATAGCTTCATGAATGTAGACGAAAAATAAAAATATAATTTTTCGATATCTGCCTTGTTTTTTGATATTTTGAAAATTACTCCAGATATTAAAATATTTTAATCTCACTTTTCGTCTTATATTGTCAAGTTATAACATAATTTACCATCAAAATTGAAAAAATATATTTTTTTATTATTTGTGTCCCTACTCCGTGCTTATACACCCTTAATTAGTCACACACAGCGTTAAAAACATGTTTTTGCGATGCTATTGTGTTTTTAAAATGATAATAATAAATCATATTAGATACAAAAACAAACAATATCATTTTTGAGTGGTTGTTTAAGACTGTTCTAGCTATAAAGAGACAAAGAGCGGACAGACGAAAAGTGTTCCGATTATACAATTTTCCAATTAAGATTGTAAAGACCAGGAATTTAGTAGTACTCTTTGTTCTGAAGATGAAGAAGGGGAAGACTGAAAAGTATAAGCAACGATTCGAAGAGAAATTATATTCAGGAGGATATTCCACCCTCCAACCCTTCTATCAAAATAAATTCTTGATACCATTGGGTAAAACTATATAGGGGCTTAGTAATGAGCGTAGTTTTATTGAATTAATCAAAAGTATAGCATTCTACATGCACTTTATAGTTTGAAGATTATAGATAAACGTTTTGATTAACTCTTGAAAGAATCAAGGTGGTCTCACCAAAAGAAAAGCTTTTTAGACCTCCTTTAAAAAATATAAATCACTGTTAGAGTACTGCAGCGTAATGGAATTTTTACTCCTGAAGACGACTTTGAGGGTTGATTTAATCATAGTAAAACCGCCTAAACAGATGCCTCTCTCTGTGTTTCAATAATTTACTTTAAGAATCATGCATGCAAAAGCTGTAAAAAATACCACTTAATTTGTGGATGAGTTTCGTTGTACAGAGCTATTCAGTAAGATAATACCACTTAATTTTTATAAATAAAATCAAATTTAGTTGTTGTATTTAATAATATAGTAATTAATTAAGTTAATATATTAATTATAAGTTATTATATCTAATAATATTTTAATTGCATAATGATAATGTAAGAGGAATTAATATACACCGGACCAAACAGAAACTATAAATTCCTTACAAAAAGTTATTTGGTGTTTTTCTATCTGCTTCGTTAATTATTGTTTTTAACTTTAACGAATTTTTCGACTTATATTAGAAAGATTCAAAATTGTATAATGATAAAAGTTGTATGAAATAATCTAGAATTTAATATATATGAAATATATCATAGTATATTAAGTTTAGTCCCAAGTTTGTAACGCTTAAAAATATTGATGCTACGAACAAAATTTTGGTATAGGTATTCATAAAATAACCTAATTAGTCCATTTCCGGTTGTTTGTCTGTCTGTCTGTCCGTCTGTCTACACGATAACTCAAAAACGAAAAAAGATATCAAGCAGAAATTTTGATAGTTGTTCAGGACATAAAAAGTGAGGTCAAGTTCGTAAATGAGCAACATAGGTCAATTCGGTCTTGGGTCCGTAGGACCCATCTTGTAAACCGTTAGACACAGAACAAAAGTTTAAATATAAAAAATGTTCCTTATAAAAAAATAACAGTTTTTGTTTGAAACATTTTTTTTTAATCATCACTGTTTACCCACGAGGGCGTAAATTAGTTGCTTTTATAGTATGTATTCTATGGAAATATCATTTATGAATGTGTGGCTATCTAAGTTCTTTACATACGTGATATCAAAAAACAAATGATTGCATCATCAACACTGTCCATACATGGTATTTCAACAATTAACTCAGTCAATTGTTTGTTTTCGCTTGTTTTTCTCAATATTAGCAAAGAAATTAACGATCGTATTTCTAAATAATAAAGTAAAATTTTATATGCTAGAAACTTATACGTACATTTCTACAAACATTTATGTGCGACATATACAAACTCTTCTGTTTTTAGTGCTTGAGGGTATGTGCGTTACAGCATGGCAAATGAAAATGAATAGTGTGACTAAAAAGAAGTATTGTGCTTTTTTTTTGTTTTCAAATAGATTCAAATAAATGATAGTGTATTTATGTAATCTATGTATTTACACTAACAAAGCAGCCACTCGTTACTGTAGTTGTATATTTGAATAATCATACGTGAAGATATTAGAAGATTTAAAAAATACACATATTAGTACATATTGAAAATATACAGGGTGCTTTCGTTAACCCCCGACAAATGCGATTAAATTCTTGCAAACTGATTTTTGGAAACTTAGCTATAAACTGTTCTCAATCAAGTCGGTTCGACCGTTTAGGGGCTACGATGCCACTGAGAAAGACATAGGCGCATAGATAAAAACTTTAAACTTATAACACTCCTTCTTAAATCAATATCAAAGTGATGGTCAAGGACATCATATTGACTTTGTTCTTTTGAATTATTTTTTTAAATTAACTAATTAACTAACATTTCACTTTTCGAAGTGAATTGTGTCATGTTTATTTGACCACTCATTTTCATAGTAATTATTTCTATGTTAAAATTATATGTCATGCCTTTTCCAAACTGAATTGATTTTGAAGATCATATCCAATTTTTTAGTATTTTTCGAGTATGTAACCCTAAATTTGCATTTGAAACATAGTTAAAAACACTCTCCGTTAAATTACCTTTCAAATGAAACCAAAAAAATTAAAATCGGTTCATCCGTTTAGGCGCTACAATGCCACAGACCCCCTTTTTTTTTAGTTCGGGGGTTAAAAATTAAATAATCATTTTCATTGAAGCATGTTTTAAAATACTTGATGAATGCCAGAATAGCTATTGTGAAGAAAAAAGTGCCTAAACAACTTCCCTCTAAAAAAGTTGTAAAATTTAGATAAATTTTTTTGGCTCCAACTTGAAAAAATGTAAATATCAGGTCCCTTTACCGATGAATTTGACTTGTTTCTTAGATACCGACTAAAATCGTATACAAGAGATGATATTTTAAAGCAATTTTTTAAGTCGAATCCTAAGAAACTTGTCGTTCAATCACAAAGTCAACCGAAAAATGTTTTCGATTTTGACAAAAATCACTTAATTCCAGAGTAATTTACTTTTTGAGATATCGATTAAAATCTATATGTGAATTGCGTTAACCGGTAATTTCAATCGATATCTCAGAAACTCCTTAACGAAGAGTTCTCAGAACTGGTCGTTCATTTCTCGAAGCAAAATGAATCACTTATTGAAAGTAAAATCACAAGTGGTTATGTTTTACGTTTTTCAATGAAGTTAACGTTTAGGGTTGTTCGAATTAGGGTAAAATAAAATCCTGTTAAATCCTACTAAATCCGCTAAAAACAGAGTTATTGCTGAATCTTTCTCTTGATGAGAAGTTGAAGATGGACTACCCTGTAATTATGTATATATGGACGAGAAGTATCATTATGTTTAGATATAGGATTTTTATGCTCTTGCTAAATTTAATTCTTTCTCTACTATTTTGCGTCAAATCCGGTAATTAAGATTTTTTGCAGACTTGTTAATGATGCTGGGCCAATGAATAATCCAAGATTGTAACCTCAAGCAAAACGCTACTTTGTCAAAAACAGATATGATTCCAAAAGACTAGTTTTTGATTGTACCTTCTCAGGACGTTTTTAAAGTAGACTAAAATTACTACAATATGAGATTAGAATAACCTCTGTATAGTTTCCAAGCTTTTAAAAATTCATCATTTTTTCGAACTTTGCAATTTTTTTGATTAACACAAAGAGTTCTGAACGTCTTCAAAAAGAAAAGTCACACTCATCGCCAGAGATAATCTTTGATAAGAAAACTATGGCACAGGTCAAGTGCTCTCGCCTCTATTGATATTCCACTGCAACGGTTCAACTCTGCTACTGTTTACCAACACCAGAATACTCATTTACAGGTAATCTTGGTTAATTATGTTGTGTTTTGTAAACACAAGGTCTCGGTAGTTATTGAATTCATATGTATCCCTTTTTTTGGAAAATCAATACGACTGTCAATATATCGTGACAAACACGATGAGGCGCTTACAATTTCTAGAAAACTTGATAGGTGTGCAATATTTGTAATCTGATTATTGCATTTCATTAATTTAGATGGGTATGTTTGAACTGAAGTGCATACAAATCTTATCCCAAATTATTGAATATATTAAAATCATCTACCCTCCAATCTGTATTCTTCATATATGTGTATTAAAAATATTGTGAGCGTATTGACGGTCTCTACTACACAATGCATGGTGTTTGGTTTGGATATATATGTCAACGCAATATTGTAATTTCCGTCATATTGTAAAATGGTTACAAAAAAAGCACTCCAACTAACGCGAACTCAACACATACTAACCAAAATCAACTCATTGCGTTATGTTTAGTTGTTCTGGGTTGAGTTAGCACGGATTGAAGATTGGAAGTCAAATTTACATCTTTACCATAGTCAGTTTACAATTTGTCAGAAATTACAATATTACGGTGACATATATAAAATATATATAATATAATATACATACATGTTATACGAATGTTATAGTTGTGTATATTGTCGACGGACTCACCGACGCTGTTGTTTTGTCCGGCGGACGCCTCAAGCAATGCCGCGACGATATAGAGGCGCCGGTTACTTCACTCATGATGTCATACCAATCACATCATTGTCACCAATATTATATTGTGAAGATATACAGATATCAAAATTATCTTCTCCTGCATTAGCTAAAGCACACGATACGATACATACATGAACAAAGGCTTTTGTGGACGACTTTATTAGTAAATAAAGCATAAATTATCCTTACCTATGGTATATTTATATTTTCCTGTGTGTGGAATTATTTAAACATCATTAGCGGATTCTTTGAGTGGCTATTGCTTAAAAAATTATCCCTGATAATGTTGAATGCTTTTTTTGATTTTAAAGAGATTGTTCTTAACGATATTGTATCACAAAAGAGTGCGCAAAAATGATTGTAGCGGCAAAAACGGTGAAGTCTGGGTTACGGTTTTTTAAGGTTCAAAATTCTTGGAATAGTATAGGTAAAAAATTTTGTAGGCAAAAGTTATTTGTTTTTCAATGTAAAATAAAAATCTGTAAACAACAATTATCATTTTAGGAATTTGTTGGTTAAATAGTTTAACCTGAAAATTTCTGAAATTAGATGTCAACAATTAAGGTCTATAGGAAAAAAAATTTGCTTACATTAAAAAAAAACAAAGTTGAAATACATACATGAATGCTATTTAGTATTTAGTCCTTAGTTAAAAACTGTTGTATTCGGAATAACTAAACATTATTGATTATTATGGTTGACATTAACTTCGGTAGGTAATGTAAGCTATTAGATAAAAGTAAATATCATATTTAACCATGTTACTATTTTTCTGGCACGTACTGTAATATAAAATAATTTTGTGACCTTATTAAACTTTTAATTTGTTTTATTTTTACAGTTTTAGAGAAATAAACTTCCATTTTAGTTCATTTAAAATACAACACACTCATAAATTGTGACTAGTTTACCCCGTTTTTATTTCATTTAGAATTTGTTACAAACTTAAAACACAGAATTTATGATGTTTTTGTTTTGTCGAGATAATAAAAATTATTATATTTTTTATTTAGTGTTTATGATTATTAAAAATTTTTATAAGATACTTTGATTTTATTACGACCAGACATAAAATAGACAGTGAATACAAATTGATCTGTATTTTATACCTATAAGTGGAAAAGACTTAAAGATTTTCATCAATATATTAAGTCTTTTTCCTATATATTCAGAATGTAAAATGCCATTGAATTATGTAAAATTAATAGTTTTCCAATATATCGAAGTTAATAAATGACAAGACGTAACAATTTCGAAGGATTTTCATAGTAATTTTTTTTGGGAAATCTGTTTTACATTAGTGCTTATTTACACTTAAATAATAGGGTATTTCACTATTTTTGAAAAAGTACTTTAAAATGTTGATTTTGCTAATAAAAAGCCACCAAAAATTTATTTCGGAAAAATACACACGCTTTCTTGCCAAAAACTTAAATTTAATGTTAAACCTTTTTTAACTGTCAAAAGCGCGGGTATCCAATTTGAAGACGTAATATGGGTATCACTATACGAAATTACACAAATAAGTTTGACAGATATTATTCATAGACATTTGATTATAAAAAATATAAATACTTATTACATATGTATGTAATATACCCAGCTGTCTACACTGAACTAACTGATTGTCTATGACTCATGCCGCTATGACAACACAGCAGGGCTTACTCGCGTGTTAGGTCACGTGACATTCAGTTTAAAATTTACGATTTTTAATTTTAATATTTTAAAAGAAAAACGTGCTTTTATGACTCGAAATCAGAATATTTAAGTATATTTTTACATAAATTTTAACTTTTTTCAAATTTCATGATTTATTTTTGACTAACAATAATACCCTATTGTCCACAATTTAAAATAACAAGTACAATTTTTATTTCAAATCAGTTGTTCTCTAATTGTTATTATGACAGTGCTTGTAATATCTAACCATCACTTCTTCGTCGTTTTCAAAGCTTTGTGGGTCGTGTAAATTACTTTGAGAATGGGACAAATATTTCCTGCCCATGTTAGCAATAACAGCAATATTACGGCTTACTACTTACTAGTTCTAAGTTTGTTGCCTTATAGAATGTTCGAGCACGGTAGCATCTTTTATTTAAATGCTTGTTTTTTTATAAGTAGTTTAAAGTTCTACTCCTCGTAGGTTCGAAACAATATAACAACAATGGGTGAATTTGTTATTGCTTCTTACCTATGTCTTCATTTAGAAACGTTATACACAGTGACCCACGATACCAGACTCGTTACAATACATTTAAACGAATTCTGAAAATTTGAGGGGAGGGGTTATCCAATTGCTTAAATAATTAGTTGATTTCAAAAGCAGCAAAGCAAAGCGGCTGATTTACGGAATAATTTGATTTCACCTAAATTTTTAATTTTTTAATTTAATTAGTAGATACTATAGTTTAATATTTTGTTTGAATTAAACTGTCAAATAGAAAGATTAACATTATCACGAGAAGCTACCTTCAACAAGCGTCGAGAAGCTATATTATCACCAGATGATATTTTGAATATTTTTCTAATTTTTTTACCTTTTTACATTTAGAAATTTAGAAGGCTGGCAGTGTCAAGGAGTCCATTAGTAACTCTCTGCCGCAGGAATTTATATGATATTATTATTGGAATATCATGTGGCGCTATCAGTACAACTAATTTTTATAAATATCGATTTTTATATTTGTAGCATTTGTTATACGAATGAGTCTTGTGAAACGTTGGTGCATTGAAATCACCAACGTTTTACAAATTACATTTAAAACTAACGGAAAAAAAATGTGTTTACATATAAAAGTTGTTAATATAATATTGCCAAAAATATTTTTTAAATTTATTTCCGCGGATATTAAAAAATAGATACATTAGTTTTTGGATAATTTGTATTAGTCCTTTAATTTTTTAGGTAAAAGATATGATACTAGATGGTCCTTTATTAATTATTTCAATTAAGAATCTTTGTTTTACTGACACCATCAATAAAATAATCAATCATCTCTTTTACTGTTCCTTGAAATAATAATTTATTTGATAAAAACGTTTGTAATTTCACAAATGTTTAAATAACTAAACCATTGTGCTTTAGAGCTTCCAAAACTTTTATTAAAATTATCATGGTAATTTTTTTAAGTATAATTGTTGTATTTCATTTACTCTATCTAGTCTAGCCAAGCTAAAAGGTGAAGCGATTACCAGACTAAAACAAGCTGTTCATGTTAGTGCGACCCTTATTTGAACTCCATATATTCATCTTCCCATTTTTTTATTATTATTTTTTTTTTTGCATTTAAAATGCTTAAAAAACCATATGAAAAAATGGCTACAAAAATATTTTTGATTTTTTAATCTTTGAAAAATGCCAAAAATTTTAGCTTAAATTTCCAGTTTTTGAATATGAACAGAAAAATATCAAGTTTTATTTTTTATTTTTCGACACCTAGCCAAATCATCACAGAAGAGTCTTACTATGAGGCAACAGCAGCCGGAACAGACCAACGGACGAGGTCCGATCCTGCTCTACGACAACGACCGTCTTGCACAAGATAATCCCCAGATCTTTCACCAACCGACTACCATCGCTTCAAGCACTTAGACGAATTTCTCACCGCGCCAATCAAGGCCAGGCAAAACGGCCTTCGTCGACTTCATCGAATGCCAAGCACCCAATTTTTATGCCACAGGAATTAATTTACTTGTGTTACGTTGGCAAAAGTACACTGATTCGAATTGCGCTTATTTCGATTAAATTGAATGCGCATACTGAGATACTACAGTTTAAAGTAGACTTATAAAAATGGATAAAACTTTTGAAACAACCAATATTTACTTAGGTTACGTTAGGTTATGTTGGCTGTCCACGAAGGATACACATAGGCTATAGAGCCCATTGTGATACCATGTATTTTATCACTTTTTAAGCTGATAATCTCATTTATCACTCCTCAGTTGTTTTCAAAGGCTGAGTGCACCTCTTTCTTACATATACCATGCACTACACCAGCCCATCACATCGGTTAATTAAATTAATTTTTGTTGAGACGGTGGGAATCGAACCCGCTACTACCCGCAAGCTGAGCTACTTGGGTTGACAATATTTACTTACTAACTTATAAATGTTTACAGACACTAACAAAATCGACCTTATACCTATACATATAGCTGTAAAGATAAAAACATAAAATTGCTTCCCGTGCATTTTTTAATGCTAGACCTACTGCATGGAGGATATATGTTTAAAAAAAATTGATTGACATGGATGGTATCTGTCAACCAGTTATCAAATGGATCAATTAATTAGCTCCATAAAACCATATACCCATTGTCTACCTATTAATATAATACAATTAAAAATTTGGCTTTTGTTTTTTTTTGTTTTTTTTTGAGCTCATGGATGATTCACTGTATATATAAACGTTATTCACTTATGAATCATTAATGAATTGATTGTAGATACTTGAGTGGAGGTACGAGCGAGTATATTGACCTAAAATGTTATCAGTTATTTTGGATAGTTATTGTCTGCATTAAAATCTACTTATGTTATTTTCTCACAAAAGTGGGCTTAGAATTTTTTGTAGGCCATTTAACTTTTCGATACTTAAACTCTTTATAGACAATCATAATGAAATTAAAATTATATAATTCTTTTACGTGTTTTTTGAAAAATTGATAAATAAAACTTTTGTAATTATCGGGGATAAGTGATGGCAAATGATTCATTACGCTCTTTGTATTTAAAATTGCAGTTTCCCAGGGAAGGGGGTGGGTTAACTATATTCTAAAAAATTCTTTGTATCATTAGGTATGTGTAAAAGAACAACTCAAAAATGTTTTCTGATTTGACTAAACTGTTTCTGGTTTGCCATTGCAATTAGCTACCTTAATACCAGTTGTAATACTACTTTAATACAAGTTTAGGCAATAACAATTTCATAAGTTTATGTGGGTTATTATGGGGTACAGCTCTTTTACAACTTTGCTATATGATTTAAAGTTGCACTGTAATAGATAAGGAACCCTAAAACGACACAGAATTCGAATAAAAATATGTATTCGAATTTTTGGCACAAACAAAATAATAACAATATCAAAATTTTATTTTAATATATGAAATCAATCAAAAAGTATAAACATGGAAGAGGTTGGGCGGATCGAAGAGAATCATTATTTCTAAATAACAATTTATCACAATCATTAATTTATTAACAACATTCGACGAACGAAAATAAAAAAAATTATTCAACAACAAATCAATTGAAAACGAAAAGAAGACCAAAAAGTTTTTACAATAATAAATTTTACTATTTGTTAAAGACTACCAAAGACTTACTAGTCTCTGTTTGGTAAAAATTGATAAACAGTAAACGAAAAAAAAAACTATTCATAATTGTTGAAAGACAGTTTTTGATTGTAAACTTTATTTGATAATTTCAGATTTCAAGTACAATGTGTTAAAAAAAATTCGTATAATAAAGGATCATTTTTCTGATTATTGTTTAATCATATCTATTCAATATTCTAATAAAAACTCGTTATTTACACCTCCAAGAATTTACATCTGCTGAGAATTTTCCGTTTTCATCAATTACTCCTTGAAAAAATGGGGGTGATCTGCTAACTGAATACCAAATTTTACGAATTTCTCAATCTTTTTATACTGCGAATACATTCACGAATAATTTACGGATAAGAAACGGCAAATTCTTAGTATAAAAAAATCGAGTGGTCGAGTTGGGTTGAAAAAATAAAAAGTTTCACAAATAATTTAAGTATAAAAAATTGGAGCGTTTTCAGTATAAATAAATCGGAAAATTCATAAAGTGGACAAATTGGCATATTCGAAAAGTGATCCGCTTTCTTAATATAGGTCAAAAATTGGGATAAAATATTTTTATGACATCTGTACGTTTTGATGTGTACTTTTTGACGTATCTACAACCGTGAGGCTCCATTTTCTCATTCAGTAACCTGTCATGATCTTACTTTTCGAATGTTTTTGCTTATTTACT